>NC_058085.1:275548457-275848457 GCF_014858855.1 Bufo gargarizans | reverse complement strand
TATATCAGAGCTATTTGAAATCTATCCCTAAAAGGGTATATAATATTCAAGGTGCACATAGGGTCATTCAGAATAACTTCACACACACGCTACTGTGCATTTCCAAGTCTAATTCTGTCGCTAAATCCATACCGGTCACCCAGCGCCTAAATACTAGGCCTCAAATTTATATCCCGCTAAATCTCTCGTTACCGCTGTCCTGTTGTGGCTGGGAAAGTTATTTAGTGTCCGTCAAAGCACATTTTTTGTTCTGGGTTGAAGTACAATTCCCAATTTAGCAATTTCATAATTTAGTGCTTCCTGCTATATCAGAGCTATTTGAAATCTATCCCTAAAAGGGTATATAATATTCAAGGTGCACATAGGGTCATTCAGAATAACTTCACACACACGCTACTGTGCATTTCCAAGTCTAATTCTGTCACTAAATCCATACCGGTCACCCAGCGCCTAAATACTAGGCCTCAAATTTATATCCCGCTGAATTTGAATACAATACATTGGGCCAAATAATATTTTTGTTGTTGTGGTGAACCATAACAATGAGAAAAACATCTAGTAAGGGACGCGGACGTGGACATGGTCGTGGTGGTGTTAGTGGACCCTCTGGTGCTGGGAGAGGACGTGGCCGTTCTGCCACATCCACACGTCCTAGTGTACCAACTACCTCAGGTCCCAGTAGCCGCCAGAATTTACAGCGATATATGGTGGGGCCCAATGCCGTTCTAAGGATGGTAAGGCCTGAGCAGGTACAGGCATTAGTCAATTGGGTGGCCGACAGTGGATCCAGCACGTTCACATTATCTCCCACCCAGTCTTCTGCAGAAAGCGCACAGATGGCGCCTGAAAACCAACCCCATCAGTCTGTCACATCACCCCCATGCATACCAGGGAAACTGTCTCAGCCTCAAGTTATGCAGCAGTCTCTTATGCTGTTTGAAGACTCCGCTGGCAGGGTTTCCCAAGGGCATCCACCTAGCCCTTCCCCAGCGGTGAAAGATATAGAATGCACTGACGCACAACCACTTATGTTTCCTGATAATGAGGACATGGGAATACCACCTCAGCATGTCTCTGATGATGACGAAACACAGGTGCCAACTGCTGCGTCTTTCTGCAGTGTGCAGACTGAACAGGAGGTCAGGGATCAAGACTGGGTGGAAGACGATGCAGGGGATGATGAGGTCCTAGACCCCACATGGAATGAAGGTCGTGCCACTGACTTTCACAGTTCGGAGGAAGAGGCAGTGGTGAGACCGAGCCAACAGCGTAGCAAAAGAGGGAGCAGTGGGCAAAAGCAGAACACCCGCCGCCAAGAGACTCCGCCTGCTACTGCCCGCCGCCATCTGGGACCGAGCACCCCAAAGGCAGCTTCAAGGAGTTCCCTGGCATGGCACTTCTTCAAACAATGTGCTGACGACAAGACCCGAGTGGTTTGCACGCTGTGCCATCAGAGCCTTAAGCGAGGCATTAACGTTCTGAACCTGAGCACAACCTGCATGACCAGGCACCTGCATGCAAAGCATGAACTGCAGTGGAGTAAACACCTTAAAACCAAGGATGTCACTCAGGCTCCCCCTGCTACCTCTTCTGCTGCTGCCGCCTCGGCCTCTTCTGCTGCTGCCGCCTCGGCCTCTTCCTCCGCCTCTGGAGGAACGTTGGCACCTGCCGCCCAGCAAACAGGGGATGTACCACCAACACCACCACCACCACCTCCGTCACCAAGCGTCTCAACCATGTCACACGGCAGCGTTCAGCTCTCCATCTCACAAACATTTGAGAGAAAGCGTAAATTCCCACCTAGCCACCCTCGATCCCTGGCCCTGAATGCCAGCATTTCTAAACTACTGGCCTATGAAATGCTGTCATTTAGGCTGGTGGACACAGACAGCTTCAAACAGCTCATGTCGCTTGCTGTCCCACAGTATGTTGTTCCCAGCCGCCACTACTTCTCCAAGAGAGCCGTGCCTTCCCTGCACAACCAAGTATCCGATAAAATCAAGTGTGCACTGCGCAACGCCATCTGTGGCAAGGTCCACCTAACCACAGATACGTGGACCAGTAAGCACGGCCAGGGACGCTATATCTCCCTAACTGCACACTGGGTAAATGTAGTGGCAGCTGGGCCCCAGGCGGAGAGCTGTTTGGCGCACGTCCTTCCGCCGCCAAGGATCGCAGGGCAACATTCTTTGCCTCCTGTTGCCACCTCCTCCTTCTCGGCTTCCTCCTCCTCTTCTTCCACCTGCTCATCCAGTCAGCCACACACCTTCACCACCAACTTCAGCACAGCCCGGGGTAAACGTCAGCAGGCCATTCTGAAACTCATATGTTTGGGGGACAGGCCGCACACCGCACAGGAGTTGTGGCGGGGTATAGAACAACAGACCGACGAGTGGTTGCTGCCGGTGAGCCTCAAGCCTGGCCTGGTGGTGTGCGATAATGGGCGAAATCTCGTTGCAGCTCTGGGACTAGCCAATTTGACGCACATCCCTTGCTTGGCGCATGTGCTGAATTTGGTGGTGCAGAAGTTCATTCACAACTACCCCGACATGTCAGAGCTGCTGCATAAAGTGCGGGCCGTCTGTTCGCGCTTCCGGCGTTCACATCCTGCTGCTGCTCGCCTGTCTGCGCTACAGCGTAACTTCGGCCTTCCCGCTCACCGCCTCATATGCGACGTGCCCACCAGGTGGAACTCCACCTTGCACATGCTGGACAGACTGTGCGAGCAGCAGCAGGCCATAGTGGAGTTTCAGCTGCAGCACGCACGGGTCAGTCGCACTACAGAACAGCACCACTTCACCACCAATGACTGGGCCTCCATGCGAGACCTGTGTGCCCTGTTGCGCTGTTTCGAGTACTCCACCAATATGGCCAGTGGCGATGACGCCGTTATCAGCGTTACAATACCACTTCTATGTCTCCTTGAGAAAACACTTAGGGCGATGATGCAAGAGGAGGTGGCCCAGGAGGAGGAGGAGGAGGAGGAGGAGGAAGAGGGGTCATTTTTAGCACTTTCAGGCCAGTCTCTTCGAAGTGACTCAGAGGGAGGTTTTTGGCAACAGCAGAGGCCAGGTACAAATGTGGCCAGACAGGGCCCACTACTGGAGGACGAGGAGGACGAGGATGAGGAGGAGGTGGAGGAGGATGAGGATGAAGCATGGTCACAGCGGGGTGGCACCCAACGCAGCTCGGGTCCATCACTGGTGCGTGGCTGGGGGGAAAGGCAGGACGATGACGATACGCCTCCCACAGAGGACAGCTTGTCCTTACCCCTGGGCAGCCTGGCACACATGAGCGACTACATGCTGCAGTGCCTGCGCAACGACAGCAGAGTTGCCCACATTTTAACCTGTGCGGACTACTGGGTTGCCACCCTGCTGGATCCACGCTACAAAGACAATGTGCCCACCTTACTTCCTGCACTGGAGCGTGATAGGAAGATGCGCGAGTACAAGCGCACGTTGGTAGACGCGCTACTGAGAGCATTCCCAAATGTCACAGGGGAACAAGTGGAAGCCCAAGGCCAAGGCAGAGGAGGAGCAAGAGGTCGCCAAGGCAGCTGTGTCAATGCCAGCTCCTTTGAGGGCAGGGTTAGCATGGCAGAGATGTGGAAAACTTTTGTCAACACGCCACAGCTAACTGCACCACCACCTGATACGCAACGTGTTAGCAGGAGGCAACATTTCACTAACATGGTGGAACAGTACGTGTGCACACCCCTCCACGTACTGACTGATGGTTCGGCCCCATTCAACTTCTGGGTCTCTAAATTGTCCACGTGGCCAGAGCTAGCCTTTTATGCCTTGGAGGTGCTGGCCTGCCCGGCGGCCAGCGTTTTGTCTGAACGTGTATTCAGCACGGCAGGGGGCGTCATTACAGACAAACGCAGCCGCCTGTCTACAGCCAATGTGGACAAGCTGACGTTCATAAAAATGAACCAGGCATGGATCCCACAGGATCTGTCCGTCCCTTGTCCAGATTAGACATTAACTACCTCCCCTTAACCATATATTATTGGACTCCAGGGCACTTCCTCATTCAATCCTATTTTTATTTTCATTTTACCATTACATTGCGAGGCTACCCAAAGTTGAATGAACCTCTCCTGTGTCTGGGTGCCGGGGCCTAAATATATGCCAATGGACTGTTCCAATGTTGGGTGACGTGAAGCCTGATTCTCTGCTATGACATGCAGAATGATTCTCTGCTGACATGAAGCCAGATTGTCTGTTACGGGACCTCTCTCCTCTGCCTGTGTGTGTGCTGGGCCTAAATATATGCCAATGGACTGTTGCAGTGGTGGCTGACGTGAAGCCTCATTCTCTGCTATGACATGCAGACTGATTCTCTGCTGACATGAAGCCAGATTCTCTGTTACGAGACCTCCCTCCTCTGCCTGGGTGCTGGGCCTAAATATATGCCAATGGACTGTTGCAGTGGTGGCTGACGTGAAGCCTCATTCTCTGCTATGACATGCAGACTGATTCTCTGCTGACATGAAGCCAGATTCTCTGTTACGGGACCTCTCTCCTCTGCCTGTGTGTGTGCTGGGCCTAAATATATGCCAATGGACTGTTGCAGTGGTGGCTGACGTGAAGCCTCATTCTCTGCTATGACATGCAGACTGATTCTCTGCTGACATGAAGCCAGATTCTCTGTTACGAGACCTCCCTCCTCTGCCTGGGTGCTGGGCCTAAATATATGCCAATGGACTGTTGCAGTGGTGGCTGACGTGAAGCCTCATTCTCTGCTATGACATGCAGACTAATTCTCTGCTGACATGAAGACAGATTCTCTGTTACGGGACCTCTCTCCTCTGCCTGTGTGTGTGCTGGGCCTAAATATATGCCAATGGACTGTTGCAGTGGTGGCTGATGTGAAGCCTCATTCTCTGCTATGACATGCAGACTGATTCTCTGCTGACATGAAGCCAGATTCTCTGTTACGAGACCTCCCTCCTCTGCCTGGGTGCTGGGCCTAAATATATGCCAATGGACTGTTGCAGTGGTGGCTGACGTGAAGCCTCATTCTCTGCTATGACATGCAGACTGATTCTCTGCTGACATGAAGCCAGATTCTCTGTTACGGGACCTCTCTCCTCTGCCTGTGTGTGTGCTGGGCCTAAATATATGCCAATGGACTGTTGCAGTGGTGGCTGACGTGAAGCCTCATTCTCTGCTATGACATGCAGACTGATTCTCTGCTGACATGAAGCCAGATTCTCTGTTACGGGACCTCCCTCCTCTGCCTGGGTGCTGGGCCTAAATATATGCCAATGGACTGTTGCAGTGGTGGCTGACGTGAAGCCTCATTCTCTGCTATGACATGCAGACTAATTCTCTGCTGACATGAAGACAGATTCTCTGTTACGGGACCTCTCTCCTCTGCCTGTGTGTGTGCTGGGCCTAAATATATGCCAATGGACTGTTGCAGTGGTGGCTGATGTGAAGCCTCATTCTCTGCTATGACATGCAGACTAATTCTCTGCTGACATGAAGACAGATTCTCTGTTACGGGACCTCTCTCCTCTGCCTGGGTGCTGGGCCTAAATATATGCCAATGGACTGTTGCAGTGGTGGCTGACGTGAAGCCTCATTCTCTGCTATGACATGCAGACTAATTCTCTGCTGACATGAAGCCAGATTCTCTGTTACGGGACCTCCCTCCTCTGCCTGGGTGCTGGGCCTAAATATATGCCAATGGACTGTTGCAGTGGTGGCTGACGTGAAGCCTCATTCTCTGCTATGACATGCAGACTAATTCTCTGCTGACATGAAGCCAGATTCTCTGTTACGGGACCTCTCTCCTCTGCCTGGGTGCTGGGCCTAAATTTATGAAAATGGACTCTTACAGTGGTGGGTGACATGAAGCCAGATTCTCTGCTATGGGACCTCTCTGCAATTGATTTTGGTTAATTTTTATTTATTTAATTTTTATTTTAATTCATTTCCCTATCCACATTTGTTTGCAGGGGATTTACCTACATGTTGCTGCCTTTTGCAGCCCTCTAGCTCTTTCCTGGGCTGTTTTACAGCCTTTTTAGTGCCGAAAAGTTCGGGTCCCCATTGACTTCAATGGGGTTCGGGTTCGGGACGAAGTTCGGATCGGGTTCGGATCCCGAACCCGAACATTTCCGGGATGTTCGGCCGAACTTCTCGAACCCGAACATCCAGGTGTTCGCTCAACTCTAGTTAGCAGCCTAGCATGGACTTCTGTGCATGTAATCAGTTTCTCCCCCATCGATCAGGGAGCATACTTACTTTCTGATCTCGTCACGTATGTTGGCCTTCTTTTTCCAGAAAAAGATTGCTAAAATAAGCTCTTTCCAATCTAATCACCCCCTGTGCCTAGTTAGACTGTTTTATTGATGCCACAAACCAGACGTTTTCCAGTGTCCAGATCACAAGATTAAATTGATTGTGCTAAACACACAAACGGTAACTGACAGCTATCTATGTACACTCTTTACAGGGAATGCTATCGATCACTCATAACCCCCCCTCCCCCACAGGGGTGGTGTTAAGGGAGAAATTGCAGACATAAAATGTATAAATGATACGTTTTTACTGAAGGGGGCGTGGCCTGCACGCTGATGGCGCCGGTCGCATAACTTATTAGCTCCACTCCAAGCATCTGAAGCAGCCCACATAAGATGCGCAAGATCTGTACCCCACAGGGGTGTGGCTTGCTGGCTGAGTAAGATGGCTGCGTGAGGTGAGAGCTCCGGCGTGCTCCTGCTTGACTACCCCAGAGACAGCGGTATAGCGGACCCAGTACTTTGCAATTGAGCAATTGAGCCTACGCTACAGCTGAGAATGACCAGAGGTATGAGGTCGGCGAAGAAACAGGGGAAGCTGGACGCTTTCATGGAAAAAGGGACCCCTCCTGGAGATATACGATCGCCTCCACTATTGCCTCTATCACCCCATCAGCGAAACCCGGAAATGGAAGAAGCCCGGAACATCACCCGACGTGAGCCGGTGGCAGACTCACCGCCGGATGTGTATCCACCTGGAGCGGCAGGTTCCCAAACTGGGCGTGAGAGGCCCAGAGATCCTCGCGGTCCACAGACGGAGAGCTCCCAGAGGTATGTTAGTCCTCAGACTCCATCGTTAGAGCCGCTCGGAGAGGGGCGGACACGAGCGAGAGTACAGCCCGATGGGGAGACTCCGACTCCGATGATTGAGGTGAGCGAGGTGACTGATTATACTACTGAAAAAATTCAGGCAATCCCCACCGATGATCAACCTACATCAGGTAATCTATTGAAAGATATGCTGGTCCTTTTTAGTAACTCTATGCATAAAGATCTGACCTGCCTGGTCCGCCCGTTGCACATCGCGGTGGTAGAGGTGGGGAATAGGGTGGACTCTATTGAATCTAGGATGGAAGAACACGCTGTCTCTTATAATCAGCTTAAAGATGCCCATAGTGATCTCAAGGGAGAAATAGCGTGGCTTAAGGCAAAGGTAGTTGATCTAGAGGATAGATCACGCCGGAATAACCTTAAGATTCGAGGGGACCCTGAAGAAATTGTTCCGAAGGATCTGATCCCCTACCTACAGAATCTAATGAAAGTCCTGATTCCAGAGCTTACTCCACAGGATTTGACCCTGGATAGAGCGCATAGGGTGATGAGACCAAAGTACCTTCCTAGTTCATTACCGAGGAATATTGTGGTACGGGTCCATTTCTTTCACGTTAAAGAAGCGCTACTAGTAGCGTCCAGAAAATTAGGTACTTTGCCTTCCCCGTATTATCAGATCAAGATCTTTGCGGACTTATCTGCTACTACTCTGCAGCAGCGCCGTCAGCTAGGTGCGTTTACTGCTGCACTGCGAGGGAATAATATCCCTTATAGATGGGGATTCCCGACCAGAGTCCTGATCCACCTACCAGGGAACTGTACATGTTGTAACCTCCATGAAGTCCGGGAAGCAGTTGTTAGACTCCTGGAATATTAAGATGGGAACTCCGGACCAAAGTCAAAGTCTACTTACCTCCCTGGACTCTGAATGGTATTTAGTGACACAGGGGGATAGGTCCCATCGCTGAATGGGCCCATGGGAATCTAGCGGGGTAGAGTTTGCTGGGGCAACGCCGAGCAGCCCTTTCTGGCCATGAGCCGAAATATATGTCCCTTCAAAGGATTAACGGCACTATATGCCGGTTTTTTTTGTCTTAAATTGATTATGCTTTATTTATTGTTTCTTTTTATGTAGTATTGTTTGTGATTTATGTATTGTTTGGCAGTGCAAGGATAGGATACATTGCTTACAGGCCTTAATATGGGAGACATTCGATCCAGTAGGGGAGCAATCCCTCGACAGCATGGACCCATGGACTGATGGTTCATAAAATTGTTGCAATAAATGCGAAGGGCCTGAACAGCCCGTTTAAGAGGTCCATGCTGTGGAGGGAAGTAGAGACCATGAAAGGGGATATAGTCTGCGCAACCGAGACACATCTTTTGAAGGAGGACGCGTATAGACTTAAAAATACCCATTTTCCATATGTTTTCCATTCTCATTATATGAAAAAACAGAGAGGTGTGATGGTGGCAATCAGGGATTCGGTCGTATTCCAACCACTTGAATCTATAATTGACCATAACGGGCGATTCATTATCATGGTGGCACCCGTAAACAGTGTGATTTTCACCATGGTATTTGTATACGCTCCGAATAAGCACCAGCTACATTTTTTACGTAATTTAGTGACTAAGGTGAATACTGTTAGGAGGGGCTTGATCCTCTGGGGTGGAGACTTCAACTCTATATTAGATCCAGTCATGGATTCGTCAGCTGGGGTTGGAGGGTCCATCCGGGGTCTCAACTCTCTCTTATTGAGAGAGGATCTTTACGATGTGTGGAGATTTCATCATGATGGAGAAAAGGATTTCTCCTTTTTTTCAAATGTCCACCAAACATATTCCAGGATTGATTTCTTTTTGGTAGATCGCCATTTGTTAAATATAGTAGTGTGCTCGACCATAGGGATGATTACATGGTCTGACCATGCGCCTGTCACCCTTACAATTGGAGAGGATTCCAATAGACCCCCCTGCTTTCTTTGGCGTGATAACACATACTTACTGGAACACCCTAAATATGGATTAACACTGCAGGAGGGCCTAAAGGAATTCTTTCGTATCAATGAGGGATCAGTGTCTAATCCTTTTTCTCTCTGGAATGCCCATAAGGCTTATATGCGAGGTTTGCTCATTAAGGCTGGATGCAGAGCAAAGAAGGAGAGAGAGGAACGGACAACCGCTTTGACTCTACAGATCAGGTCCTTGGAATCTAGTAACAAAATGAGCCCCTCTGTCACTGTAGGAATTCAACTGCAGAATCTACGCCTCCAATTGAAGGAGCATTTACTTTATAGATGAGAATGATCTAAAAAAGACCCGTGCACTATATTATGCACAGGATAATAAATCAGGGAAATTGCTAGCCCGTAGATTAAAGGAGAGAACTACTAAAAATAAGATCCCTTATGTAACGTCAAAATTGACGAATAAAAAGATCATCGATCCACAAGGTATAGCAAATTCCTTTCAGGGCTTTTATAAAACCCTTTATAACTTAGAATCCCCACCGGATATGTCCTCTGTAAACTTGGTGGTCATAGATCAGTTCCTGGACTCTATTGACCTCCCAAGTCTTACTGAGGCTCAGTTAGGGAAATTAAACTCCCCAGTGGCAGAGCAGGAAATTGTTGAAATTATCGTGAAATTACCGAATAATAAAGCGCCAGGACCAGACGGCTTTTCAAACACATATTATAAGTTATTTCAAAAAGAACTCTCTGCTTATCTATGTCAGATTTTTGGGGAAATGGTGAATACTGGTCGTGCTCCAAAAGAGATGCTGGAGGCGAGGATAGTCACCATCCCAAAAACTGACCCTCCCTCGGATGATGTAAGGGGTTACCGTCCGATTTCGCTATTAAACACAGATGCAAAGATCTATGCAAAAGTTTTGGCAAGTCGTTTGGTCCCCTGCATTACAACTCTTGTCCATATGGACCAGGTGGGATTCGTAAGAGGTAGGCAGTTACAGGATAATACCAGGCGGACATTAAATATTCTAGACTATGTCCAGAAAGTGAAATTTCCAACGCTTTTGGTTACCCTAGACGCCGAGAAGGCGTTTGACCGCATTAATTGGCGGTTCGCCTTCCCGGTGCTGGGGAAGATGGGATTTATGGGGACAATCCTGGCGGCTATCAGGGCACTCTATACCTAACCAAGTGCCAGAGTGTGGGTCAATGGGGCACTCTCGGACCCGTTTGATATTAGTAATGGTACCCGCCAGGGTTGTCCCCTGTCTCCCTTGAGATTTGTTCTGACTATAGAGCCCTTAGCTCAGGCCCTTCGCCAGTGTTCTGATATGAAGGGAGTTGATATAGGGGGTATAGAACATAAAGTTAGTTTATATGCAGACGACATTATTTTGACGTTGTCAAATCCTCAAACATCTTTAACAGCTGCTATCGATGTCATAACCCGATTCGGAGATCTCTCATTCTACAAACTGAATGCTCTTAAATCTCAGGCTCTTCCAATAAATATCCCTCCTGATCAGATGAAGAAGCTGAAGGATAGTTTCGATCTGGACTGGCAAAACAGCCAAATTCACTACCTGGGGATAAAACTTACAGCGTCATTTAAGAAGTTATTCATGGCAAATTATGTTCCACTGTTAAAAATCCTAGAGAAGGACCTTGATAAATTGGCCAAGTATGAGGTGTCTTGGGTAGGTCGTATTGCATCCTTCCAGATGTTTACCCTCCCAAAACTCCTGTACATATTTAGGACACTACCTATTATCCCCCCAAGCAGTTTTTTTCAGAAGTGTTCCACGCTGATTAATGCGTTAATCTGGAAACGACATAAACCTAGAATAGCAACTGCAATAATGCAGAGACCTAAACTTCGAGGTGGACTGGGTCTCCCGAATATCTATGAGTATTTCTTGGCCTCGCAGGTATCACAATTAAGGGAATGGTGGGTAGGCAACCAGGTGAAACAATGGGTACATATAGAATCAATACTATCCCCTGGCAGGAATTTAAAAACCCTCCTACTCGCAGCTCTTTACCCGACATTCAATTGGCCACCCCTCCCGACGTTAGTACGCATGGCTTTGGAAAATTGGCTTCGATTTCATAGATTATGTACTTTGGGGTCTGGATCCTTTCCGCCCAGCGCCCCAGTAACTGTACTTAACTTCCTTATTCCGAATATTTCGGTGTCGTCTTGGGCAGTGGGCGGATTGGACCTTCTCTCCAAACTATTCATCTCGGACACCCTTTGCCCTTTTGAATATCTTCACAAACGGTTCCTGATCCCACACACAGATTTCTATAAATACCTGTGTATCAGACATTTTTTTAAAGCTAACTGTCCGTTTAATCTGGTGTGTAATCGGGAAGTGTTTAGTTTGTGGTCAGTGGCTCCGCCACAAGGTACACGATTGAGGCCTCTGTATATGATGATGGGGGATAAGGGATTATTCGTTAAAACGACACCATTGGTTTCCTGGGAGAGAGATTTGGGGTTGGAGTTCACTGATGAGCAGTGGTCTATGGCCTTCACCTGTATAAATAAAAATATTAGATGTGCTTTACATTATGAATCCTTGATAAAGACCACACTAAGGTGGTACTATACACCGGATCACCTGAGTCATATATTTCCCGACCTTTCATATCTATGTTGGCGGGGATGCGGCGATAGGGGTACATTGTACCACATTTTGTGGTCTTGTCCGAGGCTGCGGGATATCTGGAGGGCTACATTCTCTCTTGCCTCGGATCTACTGGGCTTCCAGCTCCCGCCATCTCCCTCATTGGCTCTTTTATGGATTGATTTGGTTCGGATACCATGTGAGGGGAGGGTGGTATTGGGACACCTTTTTCTTTCAACCAAACTGGCCTTAGTAAAAAATTGGAAATCACGGAATGCTCCTTGCCTAACGGAGATCATCCGTAGGCTAAATTCTACTTTTATACATGAGCGTGCGCTGGCGGGAGCCGGCGAAGCGGCTGCGAGGTTTGAGAGGGAATGGGGCATATGGAGAGTTTCTTCGCTCGCTTTACCATCCCCCGATTGACATACTTAAGCACATTTAATATATGGTCGATCTCCTGCTATATAAAAGTATACCTATATAAAATTATACCTGTGTAAAAATTGCCTAACGATTACACTGTATGTTTTTGTGTCTTTTTTATGTTTTTCGTTTAGTCTAATTTTGTTTGTTTGGTATTTTATTGTGGTATGTATATCAGCTAAGCTACTGTCGTTAACGTGACTGTGTATAGGGCTGATTGTGTAGCCGTTTGTCTTTTTTATGTTTAACAATGTATGTTTTTTTTCTAAAAACTAATAAAATATGAAATTATACTAAAAAAAAAAAAAAAAAAAAAGACGCGCAAGAGAAGGCTTAGAGACCCCCCTAAAGAAGGGGTGGCAAACCTTACAGACACAAAGAGCCAGAAAAAAAATACATATGATTACCAGGAGCCACAAGCTATACATCGCGCGGTTGTGATATTTTTTTTTGTTACGCCGTTCACTGCATAGGAACTATTTTTATATATTTTAATAGTTCACACTTTTTCAGGCATGGCGATATGTAATATGTTTATTTTTTATTGTTTGTAAATTTCATATGTAAAATTGGGAAAGGGAGCAATTTCAACTTTTAGTAATTTGGTGTTTAAAACTTTTTTTATTTACTATAACCCCCTTAGGGGCTAGAACCCTTGTCCTAGTCACCTTCATAGAGCTCATATTAGGTTGAATAGGACCTCACACTCTCCCTGCTGCCCTGTGCATAGTACACATAGCAGCAGGGAGCTTACCATGGCAGCCAGGGCTTCAGTAGTGTCCTGGCTGCCATGGTAACAGATTGGAGCCCCAGGATTACACTGCTGGGGCACCGATCGGAACTGCCACCAATAAAGAGGGGCCCCTTTGGCCACTGCCACCAATGATACTAATACTTGGGTGGGAAACTATGCCATCAATGGTTAGAATTTATAATACTGGGGGGGGCTCACTGCGCCACCAATGAATGTAATTAGCACATTAATTTAAGTATAGGAGGCAGCGGGTGCCAGCAACAGTATCACATACCCAGCCTCAATAACAGGGCATGCGATCCGCTGAACCGCGGTTCGGCGAATCGTATGCCCTGTTATTGAGGCCTGGTATGTGATACCGCTGCCGGCACCCGCTGCCTCCTATACTTGAATTAATGTGCTAATTACATTCATTAGTGGTACAGTGGCCACAGCCGCTCCCCTTCTCCTCCCGATCTCCGTACTGGTGGCAGCGGCAACTGCGTCACAGTGGAGAGGGAGGGACTCCTTTCTTCTCCACTGTGCTAGTGAAGAGAACATGGTATGCGCTGAGAGCGGCGGATGCCATGTTCTCTATTAGGCTGTGCAACTGCTTCCCACCTCCACCGCTAGAGCTGCACTTGAAGCGGCAAAGAGCCGCATGCGGTTCGACAGCTGTGGGTTGGCCACCCCTGCCCTAAAGTGTCACTAGCGACTTCTGAGATGGGTAAGCTGCGTAAGAGGCAAGCGCCGAAAAAACTCACAGAGATCTTTGCCAGATAAACGGCTGATAGCCCTGGTGCCTCTGACCCTCCAGTCTCAGCTCACCCGCCTGCGGCCTCTCCTGCTTCATCGCCGGGGACCTTGCAGGGCGCAGACTATCTTATGCCCTCGGGTTCTCCCTCCGTACCGCTGACTGAGGGTGCCATGCGCTCCATGATGGACACGCTTCGTTCCTCCTTAAAAGATGACATCATGAGTCTCCTGAGGGAATTTAGGCGCTGAACTGCAAAGCCTCAGTAAACGCACCTCACATGAGAACAGGAGTTGTCAGCAACCCTCAGAAAACTAGAAGTAGCCAATTCCAAATATAAGTCCAATCCTTCCCCATCCCATCTAGCAAGGCTTCAGCAGGTACGACTGCATTTAAGGGCCCTCCTTCTTTATAAACATGAAAGAGTACTAAGCCGACTAGAGACATCCTTTTATCACATGGGAGAGCAGGAGCGTTACTTGCACGCAGACTCAGGCGTAGGGCAGCAGAATCTAGAAAGAGAAAGAGAGAAACTCCATTACAATGGTTCAGTGATTACCCACCCACAAAAGATAACAAACACGTTCGCCTCTTATTATGCTAGATTATATAATCTTAGAGAGGATGCCACCACACGCAACCCACTCAAGAGGGCATTAGAGCTTTCTTAGACCCACTTACTCTTCCCTCCTTGACTAGTGAACAATTACTATCAGGGCTGTCTTTAATATTGATTGGACCCTGGGCAAAAATGTACTTGGGCCCCCTGGATCCCACCTTCCCACACCTTAGCAGGCAATCACGCCCTCCACCACAACACACACACAAAAAATCCACACATCTGGTAGAGTACAGTGAATCACTGTAAATACTTCCAGTTCTGAAGACTCCATCGGCTCAGGATCAGTGCTCTGGGCAGCTGTGCTCAGGCTGGAAGTGGGCACCGCTCTGCAGGAAGGAGACCAGGGCTCGGCTCACCCTAGTGTTACAGTGCACCCCACAGTATGCAGTATAGCACCCTATAGTATACAGCACCACACAGTATGCAATATAGCACCCCACACTATACAGTACCCCACAGTATATAGTAGAGCAGTATAGCAGCCCACAGTATACAACACCTCACAGTATACAACACCTCACTGTATACAGCACCCCAAACTATACACGATACAGCCCCCCACACTATACAGTACAGCAGTATAGCACTGCATACTATACCGCACCCACAGTATACAGACCCCCACAGTATACAGTACAGCAGTATAGCACTCCACACTATACCGCACCCACAGTATGCAGATTCCCACAGTATACAGTACAGCAGTATAGCACTCCACAATATACAGCCCCCCACACTATACAGGCCCCCCCACACTATTCAGGCCCCCCACACAGTATACAGCCCACCACACAGTATACAGCCCCCACACAGTATACAGCCCACCACAAAGTATACAGCCCCCCCACACAGTGTACAGCCCACCACACAGTATACAGCCCACACAGTATACAGGCCCCCCACACAGTATACAGCCCACCACACAGTATACAGTCCCACACAGTATACAGGCGCCGCACAGTATACAGCCCCACACAGTATACAGCCCACCACACAGTATACAGTCCCACACAATATACAGCCCCCCACAGTATACAGGCCCCCACACAATATACAGCACCCCACTATACAGTAGTTTACAGTATATTAACATAACAGCCCCTGTCACCTTTTTCTGATGTAATCTTCACACAAAAAAGCTCCACAGTTAACTTCTGCAACACTCCTGATAGGACCTGATGACCTCATAGCCATGTGACCAGTAATTGCTAGGTTACTGGTCACATGGTAATGATGTCATTAAGGTCCTAGATCACAACGTTAAAGTACACAGACAGCTTGACACCCGGGGCAGTAGCTAGCAGGGCTCAAGAGGCAGCTGCCTTGGGCCCCCCAGGAGCAACTGGGCCTGGGGCAGCTGCCCCTTTTGCCCCTTGGTAAACACGGCCCTGATTACTATCATTAAGCGCACCGATATCTGAAAGTGAGATCCTTGTAGCACTTAAAGCCACACCACTAGACAAAGCCCAAGGTCCAGACGGCTTCATCTCCAACTATTATAAGACCTTCCATACACAATTAAGCCCCCATCTGGCTGCACTGTATAACAATTTCCTTTCCTGAGGGGTGATTCCCTCAGATATGTTAATGGCTACTGTTATCACACTTCCAAAACCAGGTAAACCCCCTGTTGAACCTGCAAACTTCCGCCCTATATCACTATTAAACACAGACTTAAAATTATATGCCAAAATTCTGGCCTCTCGTATTACTGTTTTTCTACCCTCTCTAGTGGACTCCGACCAAGTTGGTTTTGTTCCTGGAAGACAGTGTAGGGATGGTACCAGGCACATGGTCAACCTTATTCAACAAGCGGACAGGTCTGAGGTCCCCACAGTGTTTACATCTCTGAATGCCGAAAAAGCATTTGACAGGGTGCACTGGGGGTTCTTGAATCAGGTCCTTCAAAAGCTGGTCTTCTGCGGTCCCATACTTTCAGCTATTATGGGTTTATACTCCAAACCTGATAGAGTATTGGCCTCTGGATATCTCTCGCATCCCTTCCAAATCACAAATGTCACTCGTCAGGGGTGCCCACTGTCATCCCTAATCTTTGCACTGGTCATGGAACCCTTAGCGGTGACGATTAAGACCTGTCTACAGATTACAGGAATTTCAACGGGAGATCTCTGTTTCCTTTATATCTCATAAAGGAAACAGGTTCTTGGCAATAATCAAAGACAATTACCTCTCCCATCTGGTTCAGGACCCGACTAGAGGGACGGCCATACTGGACTTAGTATTAACCAATAGGCCTGACAGAACAACAGACGTGCATGTTGGGGGACACCTGGGAAATAGTGACCACAAAGTAATAACCTTCCAATTATCATTCAAAAGAGCATTTCTACAGGGAGGAACAAAAATATCAAACTTCAAAAAAGCTAAATTTAGCCAACTAAGAGAGGCCATAGGCCTAACTAAATGGGATAAAGTCCTCACAAATAAAAATACAGCCACAAAATGGGATATCTTTAAAAGCATCCTAAAATCTCATTGTGAGAGGTACATACCGTATGGGAATAAAAGGTTAAGGAACAAAAAGAAACCAATGTGGATAAACAGAACTGTAAAGAAAGCAATAAATGACAAAAAGAAGGCATATAAAACACTAAAACAGGAAGGTAGCACGGAAGCACTGAAAAACTATAAGGAAAAAAATAGAACATGTAAAAAACAAATAAAAGCGTCCAAACTAGAGACCGACAGATTAATTGCTAAAGAGAATAAAACTAACCCTAAAATGTTCTTCAATTATATAAATGTTAAAAAGGGGAGTCGCAGAGAGCGACGAGGAAAAAGCAAAGCTGTTAAATATTTTTTTCTCCAATGTATTCACTGAGGAAAATAAACTGTCAGATGACATGCTGAATGTTGAAATAAATTCCCCATTAAAAGTGTCCTGTCTGACCCAGGAAGAAGTACAACAGCGACTTAAAAAGATTAAATCAGACAAATCGCCAGGACCGGATGGCATACACCCCCGTATCCTAAGGGAATTAAGTAATGTCATAGCCAGACCCTTATTTCTGATATTTGCAGATTCTATATTGACAGGGAATGTCCCACAGGATTGGCGCATGGCAAATGTGGTGCCAATATTCAAAAAGGGTCCAAAAACAGAGCCTGGAAACTATAGGCCGGTAAGTTTAACATCTGTTGTGG
The DNA here is from genome assembly GCF_014858855.1 of Bufo gargarizans. Lineage (NCBI taxonomy): Eukaryota > Metazoa > Chordata > Amphibia > Anura > Bufonidae > Bufo > Bufo gargarizans. The sequence continues at coordinate 275,831,064 of NC_058085.1, read as the reverse complement.
GTAAACTGTTTGAAGGTTTTCTGAAAGATGCTATGTTAGAGCATCTTAACGGAAATAAGCAAATAACGCCATATCAGCGTGGCTTCGTTAGGGATCGGTCATGTCAAACTAATTTAATCAGTTTCTATGAGGAGGTAAGTTCTAGACTTGACAGCGGTGAATCAATGGATGTCGTGTATATCTGGACTTCTCCAAAGCATTTGACACTGTACCACATAAAAGGTTAGTATATAAAATGAGAATGCTCGGACTGGAAGAAAACGTCTGTAAGTGGGTAAGGAAATGGCTCAATGATAGAAAACAGAGGGGGGTTATTAGTGGTACATATTCAGATTGGGTCACTGTCACTAGTGGAGTACCTCAGGGGTCAGTATTGGGCCCTATTCTCTTCAATATATTTATTAATGATCTTGTAGAAGGCTTTCACAGTAAAATATTTTCGCAGATGACACTAAACTGTGTAAAGTAATTAACACTGAAGAGGACAGTATACTACTACAGAGCGATCTGGATAGATTGGAGGCCTGGGCAGAGAAGTGGCAGATGAGGTTTAACACTGACAAATGTAAAGTTATGCACATGGGAAGGAATAATGCAAGTCACCCATACTTATTAAATGGTAAAACACTCGGTAACACTGACATGGAAAAGGATCTAGGAATTTTAACAAACAGCAAACTAAGCTGCAAAAACCAGTGTCAGGCAGCTGCTGCCAAGGCCAATAAGATAATGGGTTGCATCAAAAGGGGCATAGATGCCCGTGATGAAAACATAGTCCTACCACTTTACACATTATTAGTCAGACCACACATGGAGTACTGTGTACAGTTCTGGGCTCCAGTGAATAAAGCAGACATAGCAGAGCTGGAGAGGGTCCAGAGGAGGGCAACTAAAGTAATAACTGGAATGGGGCAACTACAGTACCCTGAAAGATTATCAAAATTAGGGTTATTCACTTTAGAAAAAAGACGACTGAGAGGAGATCTAATTACTATGTATAAATATATCAGGGGTTAGCACAGAGATCTATCCCATCATCTATTCATTCCCAGGACTGTGATTGTGACGAGGGGACATCCTCTGCGTCTGGAGAAAAGAAGGTTTGTACACAAACATAGAAGAGGATTCTTTACGGTAAGAGCAGTGAGACTATGGAACTCTCTGCCTGAGGAGGTGGTGATGGTGAGTACAATAAAGGAATTCAAGAGGGGCCTGGATGTATTTCTGGAGTGTAATAATATTACAGGCTATAGCTACTAGAGAGGGGTCGTTGATCCAGGGAGTTATTCTGATTGCCTGATTGGAGTCAGGAAGGAATTTCTTTTCTACTAAACTGAGGAAAATTGGCTTCTACCTCACAGTTTTTTTTGCCTTCCTCTGGATCAACTTGCAGGATGACAGGCCGAACTGGATGGACAAATGTCTTTTTTCGGCCTTATGTACTATGTTACTATGTTACTTATGTACTATGTAATTGGCCTCTATGCTGACGATGTAATCCTTGTCCTTACTAACCCAGAAAAATCCATAGATGCCGTGGTCCACATCCTTAACTCATACTCATACTGCTCATATTATAAGCTAAATGTTAAAAAGACCAAGGTACTAGCATTCCATGTGCCAGAAGATGCCAGAGGCCGAATACAGCGGAATCACTCATTCCAATGGGCTGAATCTTTAATTACTTACTTATTTGTAGAATTAGCTCATTCTGTAAAGGAAACCATGTCTATCATTCTGAACAATCTACAGGCTGAATTAAAAGGGGATTATGCTAAAATCTCTCAAGTACATATATCTTGGATAGCCTGCATTAACGCGGCTAAAATGTTATACCTCCCTAAAATACTGTATTGTTTTAGATGTCTTCCACTCCAATTATCTAAAGAGCCGATTGCACGGCTTCAGAATGATATGTTGAGATTTATATGGGGCAATAAACAACCCAGAGTAGCAAAATCAGCTTTGCGCCTCCCAATAAGACTCGGGGGACTTGGAGTTCCTGATCTCTATAAATACTATTTAGCTAATTTAGCAGAACAGGAGCTGGAATGGTGGTCACCATCTTCCCCACAGAGGTGGCTTCAAATTGAGGAGACATACAGGCGAAACTCAAATTTTTTTTAATATTGTGCAAAAGTCCATTTATTTCAGTAATGCTAATTAAAAGGAATTGCATTAATGCAGCTTAAAATTTGGATTTTGTGAAAAGGTTTAATATTCTAGTCTCAAAGTGTCACACTCTAGTCATCTAATTAATCCATACCCCCTGAGCAAAGGGTACCTCAAAATTGTGACTTTGGGGTTTCATAATCTATAAGCTATAATCATCCAAATTATAACAAATAGAGGCTTGAAATATCTCGCTTTGCATGTAATGAGTCTATCTCATATGTTAGTTTCACCTTTTAAGTTGCATTACTGAAATAAATGAACTTTGCACGATATTCAAATTTTTAAAGTTTCACCTGTATGTCAGAGGCCAATCTCTGAAAGCTGTGATAGCAGCATATAGCATAAAGCGCTTCCGTCGTGATTTGCTGTTACTCACCTTGCAGGCCACAATGTTTATTTGGACTTATCTTATAGATACCAAAAAATTATCTTATATTCCACGTATAAATCTCCCTATCACTGCTCTGGAATATCATATTTCTACCATATCTCTTGCAGCATGGGTAACCCAAGGCATTCTTTCCATCGGATGTCTATATAATAAATCTGCTTTGGTAGATTTGGAAATGTTGCATAACAGATTCTCACTCCCAAATAGATTGTTTTACCAATTTCTCCAGATTCGGCATCTCATGAATTCCTTGCCGCCAGTGCCTTTATGTCAGGAAACCACTCCACTCAATACCTTTCTTGTTGATGGTAAGGCCCCTCGCCTCAAGTTATCCACCTTTTACACTAACATAATTTTTTTCCAACATGGAGAGTAAGCGACCATTTATGCTGAAATGGGAACAGGAACTGGGGAAACCCTTCTCTATCTCTCAATGGCAGAAGGCCCTATATTGGACCTTTAAGAGTTCCAAATGTATTAATCAGGTTGAACAGGCTAGGAAGGTCCAGCTACGATAGTACCTGACCCTTAATAGACTAGCTTACTTAGTCCCCAATTATTTTCCCTTATTCTGGAGGGATTGCAGGGAAATAGGTACCCCTCTTCATATGTGGTGGTCATGTCCATCAGTAAGCAATTTTTGATCTGATATTACTAACCTTATCAAAGATGTAGCCACAGAAGATTTCACTCTCTCAGCCGAACTAGCTATTCTGGGCATAGGGCTAATAGATGTTCCTGCAAAGCTCCGATGGTCGATCGTTCACATTATGCAGCGCGTAACATTATTGCCAGTCAATGGAAGCTGGCACACGGACCTTCAGTTGCTGAAATTGTGTAATCGGTCAGTTCACATATGCATTGTGAGATGATTTTTTCCCCCACCCTGTCTTCTAGGATTAGGGCTCGCAGTCAATGGATTCCTTGGCTTTCCTGCCAGTTTGCCACTGCTCTACCTCATTATATCCTGTGATTATGCCTGTATATTTTTTGGACTTATATGTACTTTGATGTGTCCAGGAATTATTTACATATCTTTGTATACCCACTATTACTCACCTGTATTTATGAAACAATCACATTGTTATATTCATCCTATAATGTACTGTTCTGTAAGCACTTACTTCTGCTCAAGGACTCTGTACACCTGCTTCACTTTATTTGTACTGATGCTGTTTCTTTTTTGCAAAAAGTAAATCAATAAAAATGTATTGAACACCATAAGTTTTACTGAAACTTTCTTCACAACTATATATCAATCTCCTCAGCTTCTCCTGCTCATGCTGCCTTGAGATTGCATTGCATTTTGCGGTGACAGGTCCTTTTTAACTTAAGCTGACACTTAGGGCTAAATAGATTTACCAGCCATTCCCCTACATCTTAATTTGTTGCCCAGCTATTATCCACTTCCTAAATGAATGGATAAATATCATTACAACTGAAGCTCTACAATAATTTTGCTTGTCGATTGTCAAATTTTCATGCAAACAACTAGTGAAGAGCTCTAAAAAACCTGGGCTTCCTGCCAAGGAACTAAGTGTGTGGGGAATGGAGGAAAAAGAAGAACAATATTTTTGGCAAATGAACAGATGATCCCATGAGAGAATGGAAACAGCAGGAAGTTATTCGGAGATCTGCTGTCGTGTTGCTCCATGAAAAATATAAAATATAACAAATAACTCAGCTAACAGGTTCTTAAAGCTACAAACTACCTGATTCTGTTCAAGTCTAGAAGACTACCTCTTTGGCAAGATCAACCCTGAGTTAAACTCTTTTATCCTAAGTATATTGTCCTCTTCATTGAGTGGGAAAACCCCGCTAGCAACCCTTTTTTTCCAAAAAAGAATGTTGTTCACAAGGAGGTTTAACTGTAGCCTTGCTGCATTGGAGCAATAAAATGATTAGCAATGATGGCCATAACCTTTCAGTAACATCATCACATTTGGTGTAATGGTGTCATTAGTCCAAGCCAAGAACCAAAATTTGTAAATCTGAATGCACTCTTGCTATCCTACCAACCTTGGTAACCCCTGACTGCCTATAAACCTGTGGCATATAACTGATGTAGCAGATCTCTCCCAGAGTATACTGTACGTAAGACATGAATCCACCATGCACTGTATGTTTTGACATTAATTATTTCGGACATATGTAGTGGTCTGATTCTCAAAACTCTTGATTCAGCTGTAAAACAAAAATCTTAAATGTCAAGAGGATTGTTGATGTGAAGAAATCTTTAGGGGTCGTCTGTCCACAAATATTAGTTTATTTCAGATCAGATGTAGTTTCATGGAAACATAGTGGGAGTTGTGAGCAATAATACTGTTTGAATAGCAGATAGTGGTGATAGCATCTGAGATATTGTTATAAATCTGGTTGTGAGACCTGGGCATTGGTCATACAGAGGTGGGCATACAGAGGTAAGGTTTTCATTGTTTTCCAAGACTTTAATATGAATTATCTATTCTTTGGATAATCAATTATTAAGTCATTGATGGAGATTGACTCCTTGCAAGTGGCTGGTTAAGCAATGAAGGGGACACAGTGCTAAAGTGGGGTGCATGGAGTAACATTCCGTTTGATCATATTTAATGGAACACAGGCTAAGGCCCCATGCACATGACTGTTTTGCTGTCCACAAACCGCGAGATGTGTATGTCCATTCCACAAAAGAATAGAACATGCCCTATACTTGTTAGCAAAATGTAGGCCAGGTCACCTGCTAGGTTTGAATCTGACCAAGGACAACATCTGCATGGAGTTTGTATGTTCTCCCCATGTTTGCGTGGGTTTCTTCCAGGTACTCCGGTTTCCTCCCACACTCCAAATGCAATGTGCCACCCCCTAGGGCATATTGTGTCCCAGGTTTTTAGGAATGTTGAGTGGTGTGGTGTAGCCTGTTTCTGTGTGTGTCGCGGTGCTCCTACCTGGATACCGTTGTTCCCCAGGGTTAGGCTCTGAAGAAATAAAGGGGAGAGTGGTAGGAGGTGGAAAATTAGTTGAGTCCAGTTTTGGTGAAAGTTCAACAGCTTTACTTGAATAAACTTGCATCCAAACAATATTCGGTGGTCCCAGCAGGTTTTAGGATAAACTGGCAGGCAAACTTGAATATTCTGCTTTATCTCTGCTGTGCTAAACTCAGGCTTTAGTCTGATACCTCCACTTTGTAACGGTTACAGTACCTTTGGAGTGGGGTGCCTTTAGCTATTGACCCCCTCGTAATACCCTGTCTGTTAATCTGTAAGGAGTCAGGGTGATTCTCATCTCCTTCCAACTTTCAGTTTCCCTTTAGACTCTAGACTAGACTAGAACTACCAGTGAACTAGAACTGACTATAGCTTCCTGCAACCCTTCCCTTGGTCGGAAACAGGACTAGCCCACTTGTGCCCAAGAGGGGGAGAATGGAATGGTAAGTTCTATTCTATCTAAAGGTCTCTCTGCCATATACGCTGCCACCTGCTGGACAACCAGGCACATTATATGAAATAGAACGAATAACAGTTACATAGCAATAATAGGAATGCACAGTGTAAAGGACCTGGAATAAATACAAAGTTGGCATTATTGTTAGACATTAGAGACATCAGCAGGGCATAGGAATGGTAGTACCACTCCGGGGTACAAAACATACTGATAGGGAATTTAGATTGTGAACCCCACTGGGGATAGCTTGATGCTAATTAGAGATGAGCGAATTTCTCGAAATTCGATTTGTCCGGTTCACTGAATTTTTCGAAAAGATTCAGTTCGATACGGTTATTTCCTGGCTGATGAGACCCTTTATAGTGGTGTAGAACACTGTGCCTTGCAGTAATACGTTTAGGGAGTCTGCTGTCATAGTGAAATAATACTGTGAATCAGTATGACATGCAGATGAAAGGAGTTGCTCTTAGAATCACTGCACACTTCACTTATTTGGGCAGTCAGGGGGCCAAAACTGACCAAATAACTCAAGTATGAACTCAGCCTTACACTTCACTTATTTGGGCAGTAACGGGACGTTTGAACTCAGCCTTACAGGTCAATGTTAGCATTAAGAAGAAGTGCACTCCTTTTACACCATCGTCAGCTGATTCCACATAGATGTCTACGGAATCTGTTCTATTAAACACTTATACAAGTAGAGCCCCCCGACAGTGTGGAGAGGGTGTCAGCAGTAAGTTTATGTTGACGTCACTGATTATTTTGCTCTTCCTCTGATCCGTCAGAACAATAACTTCAAAAAACGGATCCTGTCTGTGGAGCATCCGCCTTTACTCGGTCAGCATTTAGTCAGTAATCCATCAGTATTGCCAAGTACCCACTCCTGCTTTTGGCTACCAAATCATAAGCCAATCCTGTTGGGACCATACAGGCCTTACAGCTGCTACACAGACAGGATCGGTTGTGCGTCTCATTTTTCCTTTCTTCTGACAGATGAGAAAAAGGGTCAAATAAATGATGATGTCAGCCAGGCCAAAAGGCAAAATAGTGGCCCAGTCATAAAGTGGAGAGGGTGGGAACAGCATGGGAAGTCCACAGAGTAGTCCTATGACATAGTGGTAAGGTGGAAGAAGCATGAGGAGACCACATAGTAACCCAATGACAGAGTTTGGTGGTGGTGGCAGCATCAGGAGGAGGCCACAGAGTGGCAATGTGACATATTGTGGAGGTGGCAGCAGCATCAGGAGACCACAGAGTGGCAAGGTGACAGAGTGGGAAGGTGGGTGGCAATATGAGTACCAGCTGAAGATGGTGGGTGAAAGAAGAAGCAATTGGCATCAGATGTGTGACATCAGGTGGGTGGCAGCACCAGAATAGTAGCTGAGGCAAATAGCCAGAAGAAACCGGTCTCCTTTGTTAAAGTGTTGGTGTGGCACCATGGATGATCTAGTCTGAGGCATCAGGCATTGGTGGGAGGAAATCCTGGCTGATCCACGCCTGATTCATCTTAACAAAGGTCAGTCTCTCCACATTTTGGGTCGACAAGTTCTTCTTGGGGTAACTATGGCCCTGCCACACTAAACACCCATTTTGATGCCACAAACTCGGCCAGTTGCGTCCACAAATCCAGTCTGGATGCTCAGTAGTCCAGCGGATCTTCAATGACGGATGGCAGGGTGCACTCCAAGTATCCCACCACCTGCTGGTTCAGGTTCTGCTCTATGTCTAGCTGCTGGTGAGTAGTTTCTTCACTATGTGTCACGGCAAGTGGGGATAAGAGGAACACGAAGTAAACAAACAGCAACAGGTAAACAAACTAGGCCCCAAAGCTAGGGAGGAGGGAATGGTAACCTCCTAACAATCCCTGAGCCTCTCCCTGACTGCTGACAGTATGAGCAAGTCCTAATGGTGAACAAACTCATACGCTGGAACCTAAGCCCTGCTGACTCTGTAGCAAACCCTAACTTAGGGAGAGGGGAATGAGACAGCCGGTACCTTCCACCTTGAAGGGACCAGCGTTTCCCTGAGACCTAACAGCAAAACAAGCACAAAGGAGAAAGCAGGGGGACTTAGCTTGAGACGAGCGGGAAGTAGAGGATCCACAAACTACCAGTATAGACTACCAGTATAGAACTCCAGAGGGAAAATATCAACCGACTCCGAGGGACTCCCTGCCTCCATCTCCACTGCATACTGCCACTGTGTGTCTGGGTCCTCTGCTTCATGTACCTCATCGCCCTGTAGCTCCTCTGGCTGCTCCTGCTCCTCCTCTCCTGTCACCTGTGTAGAAAAACCACATTGCTTGTGCTCCAATGTCCTCCTCCAGTTCAGCCCCCACAGGGCTCATGTGGCCGTCGAATCTAGGTGCCACATCTCCAGTCTCCTGAACAGCAAGATTTACCATCATCTGTTCTAGGACATGAAGCAGTGGAATGACATTGTTCATCTGTAGTCCTGGCGACTGACAAATAACGTGGCCTCCTCAAAGGGCCTGAGCAAATGGCAGGTGTAATGCATAAGCTGCCACTGGGTGACATCAAAGCTACACAGGGGAGTACTCCTGTCCTCTTGGATCATCAAGAAATCGTTGATGGTTTTTCTCTGTTCGTATAGTCAGTCCAATATATGGAGGGTGGAATTCCAACGGGTGGAAACGTTGCATATTAGCCTATGTTTGGGGATGCCATTCTGCCGCTGCATCTCAAGGAGGGTGTGCTTTGCTGTGTATGAGTGGATGAAGTGCATGCAAAGTTTCCTGGACATTTTTAGGATTTCCTGCAGATGGGTGGAAGACTTCAGGAACCGCTTGACAACCAGATTGCACACGTGTGCCATGCAGGGCGCATGGCTCAGTCCTCCTTGAAGCAGCGCCAACACCATGTTCTTCCCATTGTCAGTCACCATGGTTATGATTTTGAGTTGTCACGGAGAAAGCCAGAATTCGATTTCTTGATGAAGGACAGAGAGAAGTTCCTCCCCTGTGTGACTCCGTTCGCCCAGGCAAACGAGGTGCAGAACAGCATGACACAGCCGTGCCCTTCACATGTGGTATGCTGGAGGGGCATGAATTGTCCCTGCAGTGGAGGCTGAGGACATGGTGGAGGATGAGGAGACAGAGGCAGACATTGTCACTGGACCAACGGCGTGAGAACGTGGAGGCAGAAGCGGTATCACCTGGCCAAGTTGCTGGTGTGGCTGTGCAGGGACCACATTTACCAAGTGGGCCGTAAAGGACATGTATTGTCCCTGATCGTAGTTACAGCTCCACACCTCGGCGCTGCCGTGCACTTTGACAGACACCAACAGGCTCAAGAATTGGCCGACTTTCTGTTCTACATGTGTGTGCAGGGCTGGTACTGCCTTTTTGGCAAAGAAATGATGGCTTGGGACTCTCCACCTCGGCTCGGCACAAGCCATTCGTTCTCTGAAAGGTGCGTTCTCTGAAAGGACTGCAGCACTACCAACTTGAACAGGAGCACATTCAGCTTCTGCGCCATTGGATGAGTGCACGCATACTGTTGTCTCTTGGCAATCGCTTTGGTGATCGATTGCTGATGAAATGACTGACAAGGAGTAGGAGGAGGAGCAGGAACATCAGGACCAGCAGATTATGGGAAGGACAAACAGCTCCCTTCGGATTAGGTGGTGGAGCCTTGACTGCCTGAAATTGGGTGCTGTGTGCCACTGGGTGATGCAATGGTTGCTTTGGCAGGCTGGACCACCACATCAGATCCACGGTTCTCCCAGGACACTTTATGATGACGCAGGCACAATGACAGAGTGCAAAGGTGGCAGAAGCATGAGGAGGCCACATAGTAGCCCTATGACCTAGTGGTGAGGTAGAAGCAGCATGAGGAGACCACAGAGTGGCCAAATGACAGAGTCTGGAGGTGGTAGCAGCATCAGGAGGCCACAGAGCGGCACCATGACAGAGTCTGAAGGTGGCAGCAGCATCAGGAGGCCACAAAGTGGCACAATGACAGGGTGTGGAGGTGGAAGCAGCATCAGGAGGCCACAGAGTGGCGCGATGACAAAGTGTGGCGACGGCAGCAGCAGCATCGGGAAGAGGCCACAGGGTGGCACAATGATAGTGCGGAGGTGGCGGCAGCAGCAGCATCAGAAGGCCACAGAGTGCCACGATGACAGTGTGGAGGTGGCGGCAGCAGCAGCATCAGGAGGCCACAGTGTGGCATAATGAGAGTGTGGAGGTGGCAGCATCAGCATCAAGAGACCACAGAGTGGCAAGGTGACGGATTGACTGACGAGGAGTAGGAGGAGCAGGAGCATCAGGACCAGCAGATGATGGGAAGGACAGACAGCTCCTTTCGGCTGAGGTGATGGAGCCTTGACTGCCTGAAATCGGGTGCAGTGTGCCACTGGGTGATGCAGTGCTTGCTGCGGCAGGCTGAACCACCACATCAGAGCCACGGTTCTACCAGGCCACTTTATGATGATGCTGCATAGGTTGACGTAGGCACAATGACAATGCGAAGGTGGCAGCAGCATGAGGAGGCCACAGAGCAGCCCTATGACCTATTGGTGAGGTGGAAGCAGCATGAGGAGGCCACAGAGCGGCACAATGACAGAGTCTGGAGGTGGCAGCAGCATCAGAAGGGAACAAAGTGGCACAATGACAGCGTGTGGAGGTGGAAGCTGCATCAGGAGGGGGCCACAGGGTGGCACAATGACAGTGCAGAGGTAGCAGCAGCAGCATCAGGAGGCCACAGAGTGGAACAATAACATTGTAGAGGTGGCGGCAGTAGTAGCATCAGGAGGTGGCCACAGGGTGGCACAATGATAGTGCAGAGGTGGTGGCAGCAGAAGCATCAGGAGGCCACATAGTGGCACAATGACATTGTCGAGGTGGCAGCAGCAGCATCAGGAGGCCACAGAGTGGCACAATGACAGTGTAGAGGTGGCAGCAGCAGCATATGGACACCACAGAGTGGAAAGGTGACCGAATGACTGACGAGGAGTAGAAGGAGCAGGAGCATAAAGACCAGAAGATTATGGGAAGGAAAGACAGCTCCTTTTGGCTGAGGTGGTGGACCTTGAGTGCTTGAAATCAGGTGCAGTATGCCACTGGGTGATGCAGTGGTTACTACGGCAGGCTGGACGACCACATTGGAGCCGCGGTTCTCCCAGGCCACTTTATGATGATGCTGCATATGTTAACTCAGGGCTGTGGTGCCAACATAGCCCTGCTTCACTTATTAGCCACAGATTCTACATATGGCATGTTCACCTCCTTAGGTGGCTTAACAAAAAATTGCCACTCCGCCGAGGAGGTGATTTTACCCCCAACACTTCTGACTGACTGCTACTGCCGATGCCTCCGTGAACCCTTGCACCATTACTTCCTGGCCAGGTAGGCTCCTGCGAAGCAGGTGGTCTACCCCTGGCACGTTTGCCTCCCGATCTCCCACTGCTACCACCCTGCTGACTCCTGGCCACACTAGCGACTTGTTGGCTCCGCCACTGCCTTAAGGGCAAGCTGCTACCCTCTTCTCCAGATGATGATAAAGCCCCTTCGTCACTCGGCTACCAAGTGCAATCAGCTACATAATCATCGAGTACTGTCTGCACCATCACTGATGTCCTCCTTAACCGTCTCTGGGTCGGTCTGGCTTGACCGCTCACAACACCAGCATCCACGCCACTCTCCTCATCACTACTTTCCTGTCTAGTGGAGGAAACATCTTGGCTTGCCAGTAGCTGCTGACTGTCTTCTAGTAGCTCGAACTCGCTGTATAGTGGGCCTCAGCCCACAGCATACAATACTTCTCTGGCTGAGGCAACCGAAAAGGACAGAGGCAGGTTGAGGACAGGTGAGGGCACAGGGCCTGCTCCCGGGCCATACCAACTAAGGGTTGTGTCTGACAAACCGACCGACTCTTGACTGGAGGTGTCTGATGTCACTTGGGACGAAGTCGAAGATCGAGTCAACCATTCAAAAACCGCTGGTTTGTTGATCAAGACATGACCGCTAGCTGACACTGGGAGCTCAGGCCTCTCGAAGTGACCCCTGCTGCCACGGCCCCTTACTCTGCTGTGCCCTGTGCCTGAAACATTTAGGCCTCTGCAACTCCCCTGTGCAGGGCCTGGCACTTCTCTGTCTGACATACTGTTAGCTCAAATAAATAAAAAGGAAATTAAAACATCCCAAAAAGTCTGTAATTTTCTCACTTCACCACACGACTAATAAGCCCTTTTCCCCCCCACTAATACACACAAAAAAGGGCTGTAATTTTCTCACTTCACCACACAATGGCAAATACTTTTTTTGTGCTACTAATACACAACAAAAAGGGTTATAGAACATATAACTACACAGCTGAACTGCAAATATATTTATCTTTTTTCCACTTATACACTCCACAAAAGGCTTTAGAACATATAACTGCACCGCTGAATGGCAAATATATTTTTCTTTTTTCCACTTATACACTCCACAAAAGGCTTTAGATAATGCAACTGCACCATTGAACTGCAAATATATATATATTTTTTCACTGATACACGACAAAAAAGGCTTTAGAATATATAACTGCACCACTGAACGGAAAATATAGTTTTCTTTTGCCACTAATACACAACAAAATGGGCTTTAGAACATATAACTGAACCACTGAACGGCAAATAGGCCCTTCATTTTTTCCATTTATACACTCTACATAAGGCTTTAGAACATATTACTGCACCGCTGAACGGCAAATATATTTTTCTTTTTTACACTTATACACTCCACAAAAGGCTTTAGAACATATAATTGCACCGCTGAACGGCAAATATATATATATATTTTTTCCACTAATACGCAACAAAAAAGGCTTTAGAATATATAACTGCACCACTGAATGGCAAATATATTTTACTTTTGCCACTAATACACAACAAAAAGGGCTTTAGAATATATAACCGCACCGCTGAACATCAAATATATTTTTCCTTTTTTCACCTATATAATCCACAAAAGACTTTGGAACATATAACTGCATCGCTGAACGGCAAATATATATATATTTTTTCCACTAATACATGACAAAGAGGGCTTTAGAACATATAACTGCACCGCTGAACGGCAAATATATATTTCTTTTTTCTACTTATACACTCCACAAAAGGCTTCAGAAAATGTAACTGCACTGCTGAACGGCAAATATATATTTTTTCCCCACTAATACACAACAAAAAAGGCTTTAGAACATATAACTGCACCGCTGAACGGCAAATATATATTTTTTCCCCACTAATACACAACAAAAAAGGCTTTAGAACAAATAACTGCACCGCTGAACTGCAAATATATTTTTCTTTTGCCACTAATACACGACAAAAATGGCTTTAGAATATATAACTGCACCGCTGAAGGCAAATATATTTTTCTTTTGCCACTAATACATGACAAAAAGGCTTTAGAACATATAACTGCACCGCTGAACGGCAAATATATTTTTCTTTTGCCACTAATACACGACAAAAAGGGCTTTAGAACATATAACTGCACCGCTGAAGGCAAATATATTTTTCTTTTGCCACTAATACATGACAAAAAAGGCTTTAGAACATATAACTGCACCGCTGAACGGCAAATATATTTTTCTTTTGCCACTAATACACGATAAAAAGGGCTTTAGAACATATAACTGCACCGCTGAAGGCAAATATATTTTTCTTTTGCCACTAATAGTGTTGATCACGAATATTCGAATTGCAAATTTTAACCGCGAATATCGGCACTTCGAGAATTAGCAAAGATTTAGAATATCGCAAAATATATTCGTAATCGCAAATATTCGATTATTTTTAAAAATACCAGTTTATGTGATGCCTGGAGATCACGAATTCTCGAATATATGGCAAATATTTGCCTAAATATTCGCGACATATCGTGAATTTGAATATTGCCCCTGCCGCTCATCACTAGCCACTAATACATGACAAAAAAGGCTTCAGAAAATGTAACTGCACCGCTGAACGGCAAATACAGTGGGATGCGAAAGTTTGGGCAACCTTGTTAATCTTCATGATTTTCCTATATAAATCGTTGGTTGTTACGATAAAAAATGTCAGTTAAATATATCATATAGGAGACACACACAGTGATATTTGAGAAGTGAAATTAAGTTTATTGGATTTACAGAAAGTGTGCTATAATTGTTTAAACAAAATTAGGCAGGTGCATAAATTTGGGCACCACAAAAAAGAAATGAAATCAATATTTAGTAGATCCTCCTTTTGCAGAAATTGCACCCTCTAAACACTTCTTGTAGGTTCCAATGAGAGTCTGGATTCTGGTTGAAGGTATTTTGGACCATTCCTCTTAACAAAACATCTTTAGTTCATTCAGGTTTAATTGCTTCCGAGCATGGACAGCTCTCTTTAAGTCACACCACAGATATTCAATTATATTCAGGTCTGGGGACTGAGATGGCCATTCCAGAACGTTGTACTTGTTCCTCTACAAATAATGCCTTAGTGGATTTTCAGCAGTGTTTAGGATCGTTGTCTTGTTGAAAGATCCAGCCCCGGCGCAGCTTCAGCTTTGTCACTGATTCCTGGACATTGGTCTCCAGAATCTGCTGATACTGAGTGGAATCCATGCGTCCCTCAACTTTGACAAGATTCCCAGTCCCTGCACTGGCCACACAGCACCACAGCATGATGGAACCACCATCATATTTTACTGTAGGTAGCAGGTGTTTTTCTTGGAATGCTGTGTTCTTTTTCCTCCATGCATAACACCCTTTTTTATGGCCAAATAACTCAACTTTAGTTTCATCAGTCCACAGCACCTTATTCCAAAATGAAGCTGGCTTGTCCAAATGTGCTTTAGCCCACCTCAAGCGTCACTTTTTGTTCTGTGGGCAGAGAAAAGTCTTCCTCTGCATCACTCTCGCATACAGCATCTCCTTGTGTAAAGTGCGCCAAATGGTTGAACGATGCACAGTGACTCCATCTGCAGCAAGATGATGTTGTAGGTCTTTGGTGCTGGTCTGTGGGTTGACTCTGACTGTTCTCACCATTCGTCGCTTCTGTCTATCCGAGATTTTTCTTGGTCTGCCACTTCGAGCCTTAACTTGAACTGAGCCTGTGGTCTTCCATTTCCTCAATAAGTTGTTTTGAGACCCCCATGTTGCTACTCTTCAGAGAAAATTAAAAGAGGAGGGAAACTTACAATTGACCCCTTAAATACTCTTTCTTATAATTGGATTCACCTGTGTATGTAGGTCAGGGGTCACTGAGCTTACCAAGCCAATTTGAGTTCTAATAATTAGTTCTAAAGGTTTTGGAATCAATAAAATGACAACAGTGCCCAAATTTATGCACCTGCCTAATTTTGTTTAAACATTTATAGCACACTTTGCGTAAATCCAATAAACCTAATTTCACTTCTCAAATATCACTGTGTGTGTCTCCTATATGATATATTTAACTGACATTTTTTTATCGTAACCACCAACAATTTATACAGGAAAATCATGACGATTAACAAGGTTTGCATCCCACTGTATATATTTTTTCCCCACTAATACACAACAAAAAGGCTTTAGAACATTTAAATGCACCGCTGAATGGCAAATATATTTTTCTATTGCCACTAATACATGACAAAAAGGGCTTTAGAATATATAACTGCACCGCTGAAGGCAAATATATATATTTTTTGCCACTAATACTTGACAAAAAAGGCTTTAGAACATATAACTGCACCGCTAAACGGCAAATATATTTTTCTTTTGCCACTAATACACAACAAAAAGGGCTTTAGAACATATAACTGCACGGCTGAAGGCAAATATATTTTTCTTTTGCCACTAATACATGACAAAAAAGGCTTTAGAACATATAACTGCACCGCTGAACGGCAAATATATATATTTTTTTCCACTAATACACAATAAAAAGGGCTTTAGAACATATAACTGCACCGCTGAACGGCAAATATATTTTTCTTTTGCCACTAATACACAACAAAAAGGGTTTTAGAACATATAACTACACCACTGAACGGCAAATATATTTATCTTTTTTCCACTTATACACTCCACAAAAGGCTTTAGAACATATAACTGTACCGCTGATCGGCAATATATTTATATTTTTTACACTAGCTTTAGAACATATAGCTGCACTGCTGAATGGCAAATATATTTTACTTTTGCCACTAATATACAACAAAAAGGGTTTTAGAACACAGCTGATCTGCAAATATATTAATCTTTTTTTCCACTTATACACTCCACAAAAGGCTTTAGAACATATAACTGTACCGATGAACGGCAAATATATTTTTCTTTTTTCCAGTAATACACAACAAAAAAGGCTTTAGAACATATACCGTATTTTTCGCCCTATAAGACGCACCGGCCCATAAGACACACCTAGAAAATATTTTTCATTAGAGCTCAGATCAGGCCAGCAATCAGACCCCCAAATGTTAATCAGACCTCCTCTGACAGCCCCAATCAGACCCCAATGTTAATAAGCCCCTTAATCAGACCTCAGATCAGACCCCCAATGTTAATAAGACGCCAGTAAGACCTCAGATCAGACCCCCATGCCATTTATGAGCCCCAAATATGAGCTCCCATGCCATTTATGAGCCCCTATTAGCCCCCATGCCAGTTTTGAGCCCCTATTATTAGCCCCCATGCCAATTATGAGCCCCAGTGCCATTTATGACCCCCATGCCATTTATGAGCCCCTATTATGAGCCCCCAGTGCCATTTATTATGCCTCCACTGCTATTTATTATGCCCCCAGTGCCATTTATTATGACCACAGTATGAGCCCAAGAGCCACAGAGCAAATAAAATAGAAAACCTACTTACCTCTCCTGCTTCTGGACGCCGCTCCTCACCTCCAGCGTGCTCTGTCTTCTTCCTGCTGTCAGCTGTGCTGTAACCTGGCGCGCACAGCGTGCCCTTACATTCTGCGCAGCCTTCACAGCCGACAGCCGAGGACCAGGAAGCGTTGAGTACACAGCCTTCACTGCTTCCTGGTCCTCCGCTACTAATGAACACTTCCAAAATGAAAGTGCTTCATTAGTATTCACCCCATAAGATGCAGGGGCATTTCCCCCCCATCTTGTGAGGCAAAAAAATACGGTAACTGCATCGCTGAACAGCAAATATATTTTACTTTTGCCATAAATACACAACAAAAAGTGCTTTAGAACATATAACTGCACCACTGAACGGC
Source organism: Bufo gargarizans (assembly GCF_014858855.1). Lineage (NCBI taxonomy): Eukaryota > Metazoa > Chordata > Amphibia > Anura > Bufonidae > Bufo > Bufo gargarizans. The sequence goes on along the minus strand of NC_058085.1, from coordinate 275,813,870 downwards.
AAATATAATTTTCTTTTGCCACTAATACACAGCAAAAAGGTCCTTAGAACATATAATTGAACTGCTGAACATCAAATGGGCCCTTATTTTTTCAACTTATACACTCTACAAAAGGCTTTAGAACATATTACTGCACCGCTGAACTGCAAATGCTTTTTTACACTTATACACTCCACAAAAGGCTTTAGAACATATACCTGCACCACTGAACGGCAAATATAAATATTTTTTAAAAGGGCTGCAATTTTAGTACTTCACCACACAACAGCTAAAAAGTCCTTTTTTCCCACTAATACAAGCCAAAAAATGCTTTAGAACACATAACTGCACCGCACAAAGGCAAATAAGACATATAAATATTTCCTTGTAATAAACCCTGTTAATGGCTGTATCAAACAGCACTTGAACCCCAATAACAAGAACGGTTTGCTGGAATTACAGAGCTATATAATGGCAATTTGGGTCCCCAGTCAGTGTAGCAAGGTTTAATAGGATTGTTCCTATTAGCCAGGCTGTAACCTGCCGTACTTAACCCTGTTCTACATAAATGCTGTGGAATGATTCCTCCCTATCCTTTTCCTATACCTTGAATAATCTTTCCCTGAACTTGCAAATAGTTTTTTTTTAGCACAATGAAGTTTTTTCTAGCACTGTCGCTAGAGCCTGCTGACATCTCTCCCTGCACTAAGCACGCTGGAAAATGGCAGAATCCAAGAAGGCTGAGGCTATTTATAGGGCTATGACATCATAGGGCTGTCTGGCTGCTGATTGGCTGCATGTCTGGCATTATGGGTGATCCCACCTTCCCAGAGTTCCTTGCTCTATGTCCTCACATGTGCTGCAGCCATTTTAGGAAAAAATTAGATTAGTTACCACGAAGTGTGAGGAAGTTCGGATTCGGTGTGAATCGAATAAAACCTAAAATTCGGATTGAATTCCACTTCATCAACTTCGATTCGTTCATCTCTAATCCTAATATATGCATATAAGTACATAAAATAAATAAATTCTGTGGGGTCGAACATGAGGGGGTAGCTTTCCTTACCACTTTCTGTAGGAATTAAGTGCTACATATTGGAAATAACCTCAAAGACCTGCTGTTTTAGAGATCCCTGAGCCAGTCATCAAGCCATCACAATTTGGCCCTTGTCAAGATAACTCAGATGCTAATGCTTGCCCATTTGTCCAATATATCAAATTTAAGAATAGACTGTTCACTTGATGCCTAATATATCCCACCACTTCAGACCCGTCAGTGGTTTCGTTGTTGTGGCTAAGGCCTCCTGCACACGACAGTATTTTTTTATGTCCCGCAAAATGTGGTTCCGTTGTACCGTGATCCGTGTCCGCTTTTTTTTCCATGGGTCTTCCGTGATTTTTGGAGGATCCACGGACATGAAAAATGAAAAAAAAATCTAAGTCAAGTTTGCCATTGAAATGATAGGAAAAAACTGACACGGCTCACGGACGCGGAAGACAATCTTGTGTGCAACCGTGATTTTTCACGGACCCATTGACTTGAATGGGTCCGTGAACCGTTGGCCGTGTAAAAAATAGGACAGGTCCTATTTTTTTCACGGCCAGGAAACACGGATCACGGATGCGGCTGCCAAACGGTGCAGTTTCCGATTTTTCCACGGACCCATTGAAAGTCAATGGGACCGCAGAAAAACACGCTAAACGGGACAACGGCCACGGGTGCACACAACGGTCGTGTGCAGGAGGCCTAATACTGTAGATGTTGCCGCCGGTGTTACTTTGAGTCCAGGGTGGCTAATTTAACACAATTTGTTGTATAACTCTAATGTCAAGATAACGCTGGCTACATCTGTGGTAACGAATCATGATCAGTTCAGGCTACGAATAGAGTCAAGTAAAGGTACTGTATATGACAATGTAAGCAAAGAAGATGTAAAAAAATCCACATGCTGCTAATATAATAATGCAATACAATTTTGCACTAAGAAGGAGATACAGTAGAATCAGCAATGGAGCATAGTAAGGTGACTGACAAGACAGTCTAATTTAGATGGAGCAAAGGTAACATGTACACCTGGTCTCTTGGTGCCTGAGATGACATAACACTAATGGTATAATTGACACATTGCAGATGTAAATCCAATTGAGGTTGTGACTTCATGGAACTTTAAGGCCAATATGGAGGAGCTGCAGTGTAGGAGTGCTTGCCTAGAGGCACGAGAAGGGCCAATTTATCCTGCTGTATAGCATACTATACAGTAACTGAAGGAATTCATTTAGTAGGATGTTGTGCTTTAACTGACTGAGTGGGATTTAGTAAAGAAATGGGGTAATTGAGGGAACAGCTTTACCAGTAAAAAAAAATCTGTGGAATGAAGGTGATTGCTTGGTATGACAGATTGTATGAATGTTGGGTTCTGGGACATTTAAATATAAGACAAAGATAAATCATTTCAGAACTTTTTCCACCATTAATGTGACCTATAAACTGTACCAATCAATTGAAAAACAAACTGAAATCTTTTAGGTGGAGGGAAGAAAACAAAAAAAAAAACTAAAATTATGTGGTTGCATAAGTGTGCACACCCTCTTATAACTGGGAATGTAGCTGTGTTCAGAATTAAGCAATCACATTCAAAATCATGTTAAATAGGAGTCAGCATACACCTGCCATCATTTAAAGTGCCTCTGATTAACCCCAAATAAAGTTCTGCTGCTCTAGTTGGTCTTTCCTGAAATTGTCTTAGTCGCATCCCACAGCAAAAGCCATGGTCCACAGAGAGCTTCCAAAGCAAAGAGGGATCTCATTGTTAAAAGGTATCAGTCAGGAGAAGGGTACAAAAGAATTTCCAAAGCATTAGATAGACCATGGAGCACAGTGAAGACAGTCATCATTTAGTGGAGAAAATATGGCACAACAGTGACATTACCAAGAACTGGACGTCCCTCCAAAATTGATGAAAAGACGAGAAGAAAACTGGTCTGGGAGGCTACCGAGAGTGCATTCACTCCCTGAAGAAGCTTTGAGCGAAACGTGCGTCGGGGCACAGGACACATGGCTGGTATGATACGTTTATATGCTGTCACTCTTGTTACTGATACGGCTGTTGCTGGGATGACATAGCCATTGGGGTTATTATTATCTGTTTGCACTAAGCACTTTATATCCAGTATATATGTATATACGCTATGTTTCAATATGTGTAGCCTGTAATATGTGATTACCTTTATAATTAATCCACGTGACCAGTCAGGGCATCTTATCCTTGATTTTCTACACCACCATTAACTATTGTGTTTTATGTATATTTTAATATTGTATTATAATAAAGAATTTTGCGTATATAATTTTGAGACTCTGGCAGCAATTTTTGGTGTTTATATTAGGGCATGTGCCGGAGCAACGGTTTAGCCCACAATATATGATTGGTGTTTTTTTTTTTTTCAAGAGGCCTACAGCAACATTAAAGGAGCTGCAGCAATATCTGGCAGGTACTGGCTGTGTGGTACATGTGACAACAATCTCCCGTATTCTTCATATGTCTGGGCTATGGGGTAGAGTGGCAAGACGAAAGCCTTTTCTTACAAAGAAAAACATCCAAGACAGGCTACATTTTGCAAAAACACACCTTAAGTCTCCCAAAAGCATGTGGGAAAAGGTGTTATGGTCTGATGAAACCAAGGTTAAACTTTTTGGTCATAATTCCAAAAGATATGTTTGCCGCAAAACAACACTGCACATCACCAAAAGAACACCATCCCCACAGGGAAGCATGGTGGTGGCAGCATCATGCCAAGGGGCTGTCTTTCTCCAGCTGGAACTGAGGCCTTAGTTAAGCAAGAGGGAATTATGAACAGTTCCAAATACCAGTCAATATTGGCACAAAACCTTCAGGCTTCTGATAGAAAGCTGAACATGAAGAGGAACTTCATCTTCCTACTGATGTCGGCTCTCGTGTGTGCGCTCTAAACTAGCGCACACAGTGTGACGTCACAAAGCGCCTCACGTTGTGCGCAGACCTGCACAGGCGACATCCGAGGACCTGGAAGCAGTAAGTACAGAGCGTTCACCGCTTTCTGGTCCTCCGGTACTAATGAGTATTAGTATTCGCCGGCCAGCAGGCTTGATTAGGGTGTGCCCAGGCACACCCGGCATACCCAGTGTGCACGCATATGCCCCTCAGTAGGATAATTTGCCTATAAGCAACGACACCACCTGTAGTGACCTGTAGCCAGCAAGCCTATTATCCCCTTTTAAACAGATCTGTAACCACGATGCTTTAGGGCCACTGTATTTGTGGTCCTGATCAATAAGGACTTTGTTTTTTTTGTTGCAAACTCCAGGTAGGTTTTCATGTGTCTTACTGAGGATAGGCTACTTTATGGCCACTCTGTCATAAAGCCTAGATTGGTGGAGTGCTTCAGTGATGGTTGACCGTCTAGAAGTTTCTCCCATCTGCACATAGGATCATTAGAGCTCAACCAGAGTGACCGGTGGGTTCTTGGTCACCTCTTTTACCAAGTCTCTTTTCCACCAATTACTTATTTTGCTGGGTTGACAGCTCTAGGAAGAGCTCTAGGTGTTTTAAAATCCTTCCATTTAAAAATGATGGGGACCACTGTGCTCTTGGGAAGTTTCAGTGCAGCATAATTCTTGTTCTGCCCAGCAGGGTTAGAAAATGATTCTATTTCATTCGGCCAGGGTTTTGGTATTTCTGTAGTGATTAGTGTGGTTATAGCACCATCTAGCGGTGTTAAATTGCATTACACTTTGTTTTCCTGTTACAAAGATTGCTGCATTGTGGGAGGTGCAAAGCATTGTGGGAGTGCAAGGCATCCTAGGAAAGAGACGTCTCCAGGACACAGTACAGAGCTGTCCTATGCATGTCTCCTTCTCAACCTCCACTATCTTTGTAAATGCATATCTGGTGAGAGTTCTACCTTTGTTTCAGGGACATTATGTTATGCAGAGCTATTTAGCTAGTTGTTACTCATTGTTACTCAGGGAGTTGTTTCTACTGTTAGCTAGACATGTAATCTTATGTACAGGCAGCCATTTTACCATCTGCTTCAGTGTCAATGTAATGTTATAGTACATGAAATTCTATGCTTTATACTTATACATGTTATTTGTATTCTTGTAGTTTTACCAAATACTCCTGTTTTAGCAATCAAATGTATAATCTCTCACTCACGCTCACCACGCGGAGAATGCAACCTGTTGACCAATAAACAAGTTAGGCTACAAAGAACAGTCCGCTTATTTGGGAGAGAGGAATGGTTTATGCTGAATGTCAGACTGCACACTGTGACTGTGCATGAAGACAGAAAAATTATTTTGTACCCTTCTTCAGATCTGTGCTTCCACACAATCATGTCTATGAGCTCTATAGACAGTTCTTTCAGCCTCATGGCTTGGTTTTTGCTCTGAAAAGCATTGTCAGCTGTGTGACTTTATATAGACAGCGATGTGTATTTCCAAAAATCGTGTCCAATTGATTGAATTTACCACAAGTAGACTCCAATCAAGATGTAGTGTAAATGAGAAATTTTAGTATTTCCTTTTTAATATATTTACAAAAGTATATTACTAAAATTCTGTTTTCACTTTGTCATTTTGGGGTAATGAGTACAGACTGATGGGAGAAAACATGATTTTTTTTAAATTTTATTTAGCACAAAGCTGTGATATAACAAAACTTAAAAATAGTGAAAGGGCCTGAAGACTTTCCAAATGCATGGTATCTCCTGCTGGTCTTATGACTTTCTTTTATGAGCTGCAATTATCAGCTTTGCTTTAAGGTCCTTTTACATGGACCCATGTTTTAGACAATTATTGGAAACAAACCACTCCGCTGATGATAATTGTCTGAGTGCTGCATATACAGTACACTGAGCAATGACCTCCTTTGTATGGGGACAATAGATCACTACAGCAATCACTTGTGACAATAGAAAATCATTGTTTCTGGGCAGCGTATCTCCATGTACACAGGCTAATCAATTGCACAGAAATCATGACTCTAGATGCAAGCTGAAAGAGTGCTTTCTTAGTGCAGCCTAGTCAGTCTAGTTCAGGGAGTCTACAGATACATCTGTAAGGAGACAAATGAGATTACAGGCTTTATGGCTCAGGACTAGGTCTAAGGGTGTTGGCACACAGTGCAGTTCTGACATGCAGTTAGGCTACAGTTTTCAATTTAGCAGTTTATCAGCCTTGTTAAACCCTGGTGTTCTGCATTGTAGGAATGATTTTTCATTTCAGCTAGCTACAATAAAAAAAACTGCATCCTAACTGCATGTCAGAACTGCACTGTGTGCCAGCACCCTGAGGCCTCCAGCCTGGCCTAGCCATTCATTTAGCTGACCTAATTAGAGGGACCAGCTTGAAGAGGGTGCAATGGACAGATTTTGAGGACAATTCTTGACAGACGGGCCTCATAACATGGAACTGGCGGACTCAACAAGTGTTGCAGCTGAAATTGTAGCATGTTATATTGAAATCTGCACTGCAGAAGAAATTGCAGGTATTTATCTCTCAGCTTGAAACTGAACTTCAGAAAAATTTATATTTTAGGATTCCCGCTAGACCAGTGGTTCTCAACCTTTCTAAAGCCGTGACACCTTAATACAGTTCCTCATGTTGTGGTGACCCCCAACCATTAAATTTTTTTTCCTTGCTACGTCATAACTAATTTTGCTACTGTTATAAATTGTAATGTAAATATCTGATATGCAGGATGTATGCCAGTCTATTACAAGGTGTTAGGTAGTTCTGTAATTGGCGCTGTGTTGTGGGGGATCTGTGGATGGTGCTGTGTTGTGGGGGATCGGCGGAGGGCGCTGTGTTGTGGGGGATCTTTGGAGGGTGCTGTGTTGTGGGGGATCTGTGGAGGACGCTGTTATATGGGGGATCTGTGGAGGACGCTGTTATATGGGGGATCTGTGGAGGACGCTGTTATATGGGGGATCTGTGGAGGACGCTGTTATATGGGGGATCTGTGGAGGACGCTGTTATGGGGGATCTGTGGAGGACGCTGTTATGGGGGATCTGTGGAGGACGCTGTTATGGGGGATCTGTGGAGGACAGTGTTATGGGGGATCTGTGGAGGACACTTATGGGGGACCTGTGGATGGCACTGTTATGGGGTGGATCTGTGGAGTACGCTGTTATAGGGGATGTGTGCTATGACACATAGGGCCATGAGGGGGCCAGCATAAGACATAGCATCTTATGCTGGTCCCCCTCATGGCCCTATGTGTCCCCTCATGTGTCCTAAACTGCGCACATAACTGTCTTTGCGTGTAAAGTATGTTACTCCTGTGTGAAACAATCTCTCTCCTATTTGTAGCGTTATACTACCCTACCTCGCGAGATTTCCCTACCTCCTGACTTCCTGTCGCACTGCTAATGACGTGAGGAGGCGTTCCTGAGTTTTGACGATCTGCACATGCGCAAACCGACCGTTTATGGAAAATCTCAGCGGAGTTCAGCTTTATACCGGGACACTGCGCATGCGCAGGAGAGCCTTAGTAGGGAAATATTACGGCCCAGTGCACAAGCGCGGCTAACTCCGGCCGGCGCATGCGCAGTGTCCCGGTGTGAAGCTGAACTCCGCTGAGATTTTCCATAAACTGTCGGTTTGCGCATGCGCAGATCGTCAAAACTCAGGAACGCCTCCTCACGTCATTAGCAGTGCGACTGGGAAGTCAGGAGGTAGGGAAATCTCACGAAGTAGGGTAATGTAACGCTACAATCGTGCAGCCCTAATAGGAAGCCTCAGGCGACCCCCCGGAAAGGGCCGATCGACCCCCAAAGGGGTCGCGACCCCTAGGTTGAGAACCGCTGCGCTAGAGGATGATCTCATCTTAAAGGACACAGAGATTTAGTGCCTTCTCAGCCACCTCATTTTTGAAACTTGCTTTGTAAGACAATGTACCTCTACTTCATTTAGATGTGTTTAACAATTTGTCGACCAGTCCCCTCCCTATCATTTGCACATTAACACCAAGGACACCCCATCTTCTACCAGTCAGGAGACTCTGCACGAGGTGTACTCTGGGGAACTACTACTGGTATTATTCAAGAACGACTCCCTCTTTGCTGCACAGGCCTTAGGAATGAGAGAGGTTTGATGGAGAGATGCCCATTCACTGTGAGTACTGTAACTCTCACGTTCATCCTGTGCACTACAGCTCCTATCTTCTCCACACTAGCCCAGGGTTGCTACACATGGAGCTTCCAGGTGATCAATTGATCAGAGCGGATGCTTTAATCTAAGGCCTTATGCAGCAGACCGGACTGCAGGAGCCATATGTGAGTGCACGCTGGGCTGATGGGGGTAGTAGTCATACTCATGGTTTTGCAGCTCCCTGGGTCGGTGTGCAGTGATGAGGAAGACAGCACTAAATCCTCTGGGGCACTCTATTGCAGGGAACACCAGCCAGATGGAAGTTTAGGTGCCCTTGATGGTAATGGGTATGCTTAGGGTGCTTTGGTGGCTGGGTCCCTGTGTTTGTGATGCCAGCACTGTAAGGTGAAATTAGGAGATAGAGTAGAATGATGAGAGAGGCAGTAGTTGAACAAAACAGGAACATTACTTGTAAATTGTAATCTTGCAATAAGTATCATCCAAAAGCAATACTTTGTCATAAATACAGATGGTAAACCTGTAAATCCCGATTAGCAGGCTCAGTGAGGTAGTGTATGTAGGTTCCAGGTCAACTGTATAGAAGCAATGATCTTACTTGTACTTGGTTCCTGATCTTGCTCTGGTTACTCAGCCTTTCAATAATAGTTTGGATCCTCTGTAAGTTCTGTTCTGCAATTCAGCAATATTCAGTATTTCAGCAACTCAAGGGTGGTCTCCCTCGTGGCAGGCAAACTCTCTGCTCCATTCTTTGAAAAGGTTGCACAAGATACAGCAACCCTGGAAGGGGTATTACAGTCAAGGATCAATAAATCCTAGTCTTGCACTACAAAGGTTGAAGTAGCTTCACTCTCTTGGCTAGGCCCAGGAGGACAGAGACAAGTCTGTCTCCTCTCCTCCTAACTCCTAATCTCTCTCTAACTTCCTGTGTCTGACCTATATAAATGATGTTAAAGTGACCCCCTAGAGGTAGATCTGTGCAGTGCATTGAACCAGCCTGAAATGGGAATTGAACAGCATTGACAAAGGTAAATACAATAAATAGTGCAAAATGACATAAGATGGCACAAATAATTTTGGAGTGTTCCCATCCACCCGGAGTGGGACACTACACTTATACACAAATCTATGATTGTTATATAAAACCAATAGTGACTCCTTCATACCACCAAAATAAGGTGTAAGTACCCTAGTCCTGGTGATACAATAATTCTGTAAACAGTTTATTATCATTTTATATTGTAATGTTATGTATTTTTGTATTATATGGCCGTAGCTACCAGTAAGTGTGTGGATGACAAAGGTTGACAAGGAATACGGCTAACCACCCTGTTCCTTCTCTCTTGGTAGGAGTGGATTGGTCCTGTGTCTTGCCAGAAGGGGGAGTTCCTGTCCAGAGACAGAAAGGAGAGGAAGCACAAGTGTAGTAACCTGGAGCAGGGGCACTTTGATATCTGGACATTTGGTGACATTTGCCTATTTCCCCTATGCAAAGTTATAAACCTCTTACTTTATTTCACATGAAATGGTTAGCTTGTACTGTTTAATACTGTGTAACTGCATTTTACATGTATGTTGTGATATATATCCTGTTCATTTCCACAGTATTTGCGAGGCTCTGTGGAAAGGGTTAAAGGATGCTGAGAGACTTCTGGAACTTTGAAGGAGAAGCTGCTAATTTTCCACAGTTACCATAAGGTTAAAGAAGAGCATGTTTTGGAGGGAAAAAGCCAGTCTTGTTTAAAACTGTCTTGGCCAAAACCAGACACACTGACCTTTTAAAATGTCTGATTTAGCTCAATTGTCATGTGTGAAAACCTGTTTGTGTCTGAAAAAACAGCTATATCATTGAAGCTCTAATGTAAGTTAATCACAGATGGGAGTTGTAACAATGTTTCTGTTTGTGGTGAGTTTCTCCACTCCATCCTTCCCACTAGAAGGGTCTAGTTCAGCTAGAAATGGTATATAAGAACAGCAGTCAGAGCCCCTAGTGTTCTGCAGTTAGGAGACAGTGCTCAGAAGAGGAGACTCCACCAGACTACTGAATGACTAGAAGAAGATGCTCGGCAAAAAGTACAAAAAAGTTGATGGATTTAAATACCCTCATTGTGACATTAAAGAGTGCTGACCCACCCCCTCAGTTGATATCAATGAGGTCAAAGGTGAGGTCAGAAAAACAGTAAATAGAAATATTTGTACAGTAATACAACAGAAGCCAGAATGATGTATTTTATAATATGATGTTAGATGTATTAATGTACAAATATTTCTATTTACAGTTTTTCTGACCTCACCTTTGACCTCAGCAATGTCAACTGAGCGGGTGGGTCAGCACACTTTGATGATGTCTCAATGAGAGTATTTAAATCCCTGCGCTTCTTGTGTATGCTGCTTGAAAAAGGCTCTAATAGACAAAATGTCGCATCTGGAATAAATCTTCACTTGAGAACGTGCTGTCTCCATGAACTTTTTTCTACTTTGTGCTGATCATCTGATCCATGTGGGGAAGCTTACCACTCCCCTGGAGACAAGCACCCATCGCTCACTAAACTAGGGTTGCTGTCCTCCCTTCTTTATTTCAATTAGAAGAAGATGCTGAGATGGGGATACTCTGCCACAAACCCTGGGCCACCAGCCTTCGGCCAGGGTACCAGTTTTCTAAAGAGAGAGAGAGAGGGAGAGCTAGCTCAGGACTTTCCTCAGCATCAAACCCTTCTTCTGCCTGGGAGGAGATTAGAGAAACCATCCCTATGCCTTACCTGTATTGTTTTGTATCTGAATTCAGTAAAGAAGCACACTGGTTTACTGCAGACCCTGACTCTCTGGACTTATTTCCCATTGGGGTGCACCACGCCTTACCATCCCTTCTGGAGAGCAGCAACACATGGTGACACCTCGATGGTGTCCAAGGGCCCCAGCATAGAGTTAGGGCCACCTCAAACCTGGTCACTGCTCAAGCCACAGCTCATGTTCTTGTTCCAGATTAACCAGAGTGATGACTTAATCTTTTGCCTCAAGTGAAGGCTTGGGAAGTTTGACAGCTATAATTGGCATCTGCAGACACTGCTTTAAGGTGAGGGACTACACCAAAGACACCCATCAGCCAGAACATTATTCGGGCAGTACAACCTAAGTGCTAAATTGGCACCATCTAACCTGCCTCCATAATCCTTACTGGTGCCAGGGAAGATTAGCACTGCTATTGAATGTATTTAAAGTTCTATGTTGCACTTAGTAAAAATACTTTTTTATAGTCAATTCTGGCGTCATTCTGCTATACTACATTTCCACTGCACTGACCCCTAGGAAGCGATGTTCTAAGAGAGTACACCGTGACACAACACTTCATCAGGGCTACTACCACTCCCATCCCCTGCGATTGGCTCCTTTGGGGATCGCTGTAAAGGTATAAGGGAAATATTTGAACAGGTTCTGTGTTTTGGTGTTGCTTCTGGTTCTGGATAGTAAACATGTGAGGAAGGCCTAAGGATTCATTCACATTTTCGTGTCTGTTTGATGTGCAAGATGTCCACGAAAATTCGACTGAGTGAGACTAGCAGAAATTTATGGGCTTGTTGCTGAAACAAACCTATTTAGGTGAACAGAGCTGAATTTCAGTCACAGAAACATCTGCCACAAATCTTCAGCATGTGAATGTACTCTAAGAGTACGACCACATGGTACGGTTGCGGTTGACTAAACACTGCAGTCCTAATTAGTTAACTGAAGCCTGCTGTGGCTTGTCTGGCTGTACAGCACTCAACCACAGTCCAACCACGTCGCAACTGCTGCACAACTGCACCGCGTGATCATATTCTAAGAAAGGGATGTCCAGACAGTCAGGAGCTTAGAGTCATAATGCCCATGACCACAATGTTCCATTCATGTTAGAAGATAATACAAGGACAGCTGTTGCAATGAGGACAGACAGATTTATTAAACATGTCTATATTCAGACAAAGCAAATTTAGACTTGAAAGTCTAAAATGCACCAAATTGATCACTGTGGCTCATGCTGTAGGTCGAATTTGGTGCACTGTTAGATACCTTTGCCTAACTTTACAAGATTTTATGCAACTTTGGGGCACAGTGCATTTTAAGCCACTCTTCCGCCAAACTATGTTCCCTTGCCAGACAAGGTACAAAGAGTGTCTAAAAAAACATGTAACAAATGTGGCGCATGGCATCTGTGCCATTATTTTGAACCACAATTCTTCCAAATTTTGATTAATGGCTGAATCAGCCCTAAAAGTCCTGCAGAAGACAACAACTTTTGGGGGTGACTTAGAGAAGGTGCATTATATACCATGCATAACACCAGCACGCAAATTGCCAACAACACAGGATAATATATAGTGTTTGATTCATTTTTCTCCTTTCAAATCTATTTTCAGATAATTCTAAACCAAATGTTGAGCAGATGTGTTTTTCCCGATAGCCTGTAATAATGACATTCCAGGGGTTGTGCAAATTTACACAGCATGGTTATATGAATAAGAATAAGCCCTGTCTAATTATCCCTTGTTTTTATAGTTATTGGCAGCAAATATAGTAAATCCACATCCCTGCAGTAATCTGCAAACTCTGTAAAGCGTTATATATAGGTAGTTGTTTCTGTAATGTATGCACCTGCGGGGGAGTAGGTAATATATCTCCCTATGCATACGACAATCAAGGCCTACTTAACCACTTCCTGACATGGCGATTTTCGTATTTTTTGCATTTTCATTGTTTGCCTTTCCAGAGCCATAACTTTTATATTTTTTGGGTCACATATGAGGGTTTGTTTTTTTCTTGTCGCACAAATTGTACTTTCTAATGGCACAATTTAATATTGCACATAATTAGAGATAAGAGAATTTCTAAAAAAAAATCGATTTGGTCGGTTTGCCGAATTTTCCCCAAAAATTAGATCTGAATTTATTTGTGGCGAATCTCGTTAAAAAAAAAAGGTTATTTCCTGGCTGCAGAGAGGCTGTATAGTGGTATAGAACACTCTGCCTTGCAGAAACATGTATAGGGAGTATGCTGTGGTAGTGAAAAAATACTGTGAGTCAATATATCATGCAGATGACATGCGTCGCTCTTAGAATCACTGCACACTTCACTTATTTGGGCAGTTATGGGGCCAAAACTAACCAAATAACTCAAGTGTGAACTCAGCCTTACAGGTCAATGTTAGCGCCAGGTATAAAGAACCGTGCAGAGGCCCAAGATCCTACTGTAGTGTGAAAGAGCGCACACCTTTTACACCGTAATCATCTGATTCCACTTAGATTTCTATAGAACCTGTTCTATTAAACGCTTATACAAGTAGAGCCCTCCTGACAGAGAGGAGAAGGTGTCATCAGTAAGTTTGTGTTGACTTCACAGATTATTTTGCCCTTCCTCTGATCCGTGAGAATAATAACCCCCAAAAAACGGATCCTGTCTGTTGAGCATCCACCTTCACTCAGTCAGCATTTGGTCAGTAAGTCATCAGTATTGCTAAAGCCCCAGAAAAACTAAACAGTAGTGGATCCAAAACAGAGATGACACGTGAATGGAATGTTTGCATGTCTTCATAAGCCAATTATGATGCAAAATAGGGACCATGTAATACAGGCCTTACAGCTGCTACATAGACAGGATCCTTTGTGTGTCTCATTTTTCCTTCCTTCTGACAGATCAGAAGAAGGGTCACATAATAATGATGTCAACCAGGATAAAAAGGCAAAATAGTGGCCCAGTTATAGAGTGCGGAGGGTGGGAACAGCATGAGAAGTCACAGAGTGGCCCAGTAACAGAGTGTTGAGGTGGCAGCAACATGAGGAGACCACAGAGTGGTCTAGTGACATAGTGGTGAGGTGGCAGCAGCATTAGGAGACCACAGTGTGGCCCAATGACAGAGTGTTGAGGTGGCAGCAGCATGAGGAGACCGCAGAGTGGCCCAATGACAGAGTGTTGAGGTAGCAGCAGCAGCATGAGGATACCACAGAGTGGTGAGGTGGCAGCAGCATGAGGAGACCACAGAGTGGTGAGGTGACAGCAGCATGAGGCAACCACAGAGTGGCCCAGTGACATAGTAGTGAGTTGGGAGGCAATACCAGTACCAGCTGAAGATGGTGGGTGGCAGTCAGAGCACCTGGCAGCAGGTGTGTGGCATCAGGCGGGTGGCACCGTCAGAATAGTAGCTGAAGCAGGTAGCTAGAAGAAACAGGTCTCCACATTTTGAGTGGACAGATGAGTTCTGTTCTGATTTTGAGTTATCAAGGAGAAAGCCAGGATTCAATTTCTTGATGAAGGACGCGGAGCAGTTCCTCCCCTGTGTGACTCCATTCTCCCCGGCAAACTAGGTGCAGAACAGTATGACACTGCCGTTCCCTGCACATGTGGTATGCTGGAGGAGCACTGTGAATTGTCCCTGCAGTGGAGGCTGAGGACACGGCAGAGGATGAGGAGGCAGAGGAGGACATTGTTGCAGGACCAATGGCGTGAGAACGTGGAGGCGGAACTGGCGTCACCTGGCCAAGTTGCTGGTGTGCCTGGGCAGGAACCACATTTGCCCAGTGGGCCATAAAGGGCATATATTGTCCTTGACCGTAGTTACAGCTTCACACATCGGCGCTGCCGTGCACTTTGGCAGACACCCAGGACAGGTGCAAGGATTTTTGCCAACACAAGCAAAACTACATTTTGGTGCCCCCCCCTCGCAGGCCCTGGTCCCGTCTGCAGCAGATGGCTTCTCCTCTGTATGGTCCTGGTATCTTCTCTCTGCTTCAGACAATCGCTGGTTTGAGGACCGTATTTTTCGCCCTCTAAGACGCACCGGCCCATAAGACACACCTAGGATTTAGAGGAGGATAATAAGAAAAAATATTTTCCATTGCACCTCAGGTCAGACCAGCAATCAGCCCCCCAATGTTAATCAGACCTCAGATCAGCCCCCCATTGCCTCAGATCAGCCTCCCATGTAAGCCATCATGCCCCCATGTCAGTCATTATGCCCTGATGTCAACCATCATGCCCCCATGTCAGCCATCATGCCCCCATGTCAGCCATCATGCCCCCATGTCAGACATCAGCCCCCCATGTCAGCCATCAGCCCCCATGTCAGCCATCAGCCCCCATGTCAGCCATCATGCCCCCCATGTCAGCCATCATGCCCCCCATGTCAGCCGTAAACCCCCCATGTTAGCCATCATGCCCCCATGTCAGCCATGATGCCCCCATGTCAGCTATCATGCCACCTCATGTCAGCCATCATGCCCCCATGTCAGCCATCAGCCCCCCATGTCAGCCATCATGCCCCCATGTCAGACATAATACCCCCATGTCAGCCATCATGCCCCCCATGTCAGCCATCATGCCACCCATGTCAGCCATCAACCCTCCATGTCAGCCATCATGCCCCCATGTCAGCCATCATGCCCCCATGTCAGCCATAACCCCCATGTAAGCTGTAATGCCTCCATGTCAGCCATCATGCCCCCCATGTCAGTCATAAGCCCCCTATGTCAACCATCATCCCCCCATATCAGCCATCAACCCCCATGTAATCCATCAACCTCCCATGTAAGCCCCTATGTCAGCCATCATGCCCCCATGTCAGCCATCAGCCCCCATTTATTAGCCCCCAATGTCAGCCATCATGCCCCCCATGACAGCCATCATGCCCCCATGTCAACCATCAGCCCCCATGTCAGCCATTAGCCCCTCATGTCATCCATCATGCCCCCATTTCAGCCATCATGCCCCGATGTCATCCATCATGCCCCCACCTCAGATCAGCCCCCATGTCAGCCATCAGCCCCATCCATCAGCCCCCCATGTGAGCCATCATGCCCCCATGTGAGCCATCATGCCCCCATGTTAGCCATCAGCCCCATCCATCAGCCCCCCATGCCCCCATGTCAGCCATCATGCCCCCATGTCAGCCATCAGCCCCCTATGTCAGCCATAAGCCACCCATGTCAGCCATCAACCTCCCATGTAAGCCATAAGCCCCCTCTGTCAGCCATCAGCCCCCCATGTCAGCCATCATGCCCCCCCATGTCAGCCATCAGCATAAAATAACTTACCTCTCCTGCTCCTGGCCGCCGCCGCTCCTCACCACCAGCGCTCTCTCTCTTCTTCCTGGTTCTTGGCTGTCAGCTGTGAAGGCTGCGCACAGTGAGGTCACATGGTGTGAAGCCCCGCACAGCAGACAGCCGAGCGGAGGACCAGGAAGCGGTGAGTACAGATCCTTCACCACTTCCTGGTCCTCTGGTACTAATGAATCGCTTCCAAAATAGAAGCACATCATTAGTATTCGCCCCAGGGGCAAAAAATATGGGGTATTTTTTTTTTTAAAGTTACATTTTTCCGCCCCCTTCTCTGCGCCCTAAGGCCCGCTTGGTCTACCTTATTATATCGCTGGCCCTGCAGACACCGACAGGATCAAGGACTGGCCCACCTTCTGTTTGATATATGTCAAATTCATATTGGTGTTCGACCGTGACGCGGTTGCCGTGCAGACTCGTTGCTTGTGGCAACATGCAGTTTGTGTTTTGCACGTGCACTTTCCCTTTAAGTTGTGTCTCACTGCTGTGTGGTGTGCGTGGGGTTAATATCCTGACTTGCTTAGATCACGGTGTGGTCTCTTCTAGCTATTTAGCCTTTGCTTGTAGCTTGGAGTTTAGTTGGGCTCTAGCCTTGCTGTGGGCTGGAAGCTATGCTCCATTCTGTGGCTATTCCATCTGCCCAGTCTTTGAGGGCCACCTTGATGGACATCGAGGTCCTTACCTATGTCTACCCTTCCCCATTGTTGTTATGTGTGGTGCTGCACTTATGGGTTGATGTTTGTCTAGTTATTTGTTCCATGTGTGGTTTGTCTATAGTGTGGTTGATCCCGCATGGTTGCTAGACATGTCCTGTTTGTTGTACCTCCGGAAGGGGGTCCCTGGGGATCCCCGGAGGGGGAACTACAAGCCAGCAAGCTGTGGCTTCCAGTAAGTGATCTTGTCGTTCTGTTGTCTGTGGTCATCTGGCCACAGGATACTTACCTGACATTTAGTTGTTGCTTGCTGTCTCCTCCTTGTTACTAGGCCTGTGGGAGACTCCAATTTATTTGTGTCGTGGATGAATCAGCCGTATCTTATTCCTGACTTCCATATTGCAGGGACCGATAGGGTCAGTAGGGCCCAGGTTCGAGAGTATGAGCCCCCCTACCATCGAGGGCGGCTCATACAGTGAGGAGGTCAGGGATAGGATGAGGATGGATATAGGAGGTGTCCTTCTCCCTTATCCTGGCTTCCAGGCTTAGTGGCTTTTCTTAATTTCAGACTTTGGATGGTGGGGAGTTTCCCCCACTCCCCATCATGACAATATATGTGTGCAGGGCTGGTACTGCCTTTTTTGCAAAGAAATGACGGATTGGGACTCTCTGCCTCGGCTCAGCACAAGCCATCAGTTCTCTGAAAGGTGCAGAGTCCACAACTTGGAGAGGGAGGGACTGCAGCACCAGCAACTTGGCCAGTGCACGCATACTATTGTCTCTTGGCAATCGCTTTTTGTGATTGATTGCTGATGAAATGACTGACGAGGAGTAGGAGCATCAGGACCAGTAGATGATGGAAAGGACAGACAGCTCCCTTCGGCTGAGGTGGTGGAGCCTTGACTGCATGAAATCAGGTGCATCTCACTGGGTGATGCAGCGGTTGCTGTGGCAGGCTAGACCACCACATCAGAGCTATGGTTCTCTCAGGCTAGTTTATGGTGACGCTGCATGTGTTCATGCAGGGCTGTGGTGCCAACGCTGCCACACTTTTCTCCTGATGATGATTAAGTCCATTCTTCACCCGGATCCCAAGTGCGATTGGCTACATCATCATTCGCTACTGTCTGCATGTCACTGATGACCTCCTCAACGGTCTCAAGGCCAGGAGCCTGACCACTCGCAAAACACCAGCTCCCATACGACTCTCATCACTACTTGCCTGCCTCTTGGCTGGGTAGTAGCTGCTGACTGTCCTCTAGTAGCTCGTACTCGCTGAAAAGTAGAGCTGAGCCTAGAGCATATAATACTTCTTGCGCTGAGGGAACAGAAAATGACAGAGGCAGGTTGAGGACAGTTGGGGGCACAGGGCCTGCTCCTGGGCCAAGCCAACTAAGCGTTGTGTCAGAGGAACCCACTGACTCTTGGCTGAGGGTGTCTGATGTCACTTGCGACGAAGTCGAAGACCAAGTCAACAATTCAAGCATCGCTGGGTTGCAGGTGAAGACACGACCGCTAGATGACAGCTCAGGCCTCTGGCTGCGACTCCTGCTGCTACCCCCCTCTTCTGCTGCTACTTCTGCCTGTGACAGAAACATTTTGGCCACTGCCCGTTCCCTTTGAAGGGCCTGTCACTTGTTTGTCTGACATACTGTATAATAAAAGCATTAAATTAAAAGTAAAATAATACACCCCAAAAGGCTGTAGTACAATGTAACTTCATTGCAGAACTGCAAATAAGACTTTATTTGTACTTTCTTTCCATTTATACACCCCCCTCAAAAAATGTATAACAATGTAACCACCGCAGAACGTCTAATAGGACATACGTACATTTCCTATTAATACACACCGTAAATGGCTGTAGTACAATGTAACTTCACTGCAGAACGGCAATTAAGACTTATTTTCCTATTAATACAACCCCAAAAAATGTATAATAATGTAAATTCACCACAGAACGGCTAATAGGACGTACGTATATTTCCTATTAATACACCCATAAATGGCTGTAGTACAATGTAACTTCACCGCAGAACCGCAATTAAGAAGTTTCTTTTCCTATTAATACACCCCCCAAAAATGTATAACAATGTAAATTCAACACAGAACGTCTAATAGGATGTACGTATATTTCCTATTAATACACTCCGTAAATGGCTGTAGTACAATGTAAAGTCACCACAGAACGGCTAATAGGACGTACACATATTTCCTATTAATACACCCCGCAAATAGCTGTATCACACAGAACTTGCACCCCAATAACAAGCAAGGTTTGATGGAATTGCTGAGCTATCATTTAGTGCAAACCTAAAAGCAGCAGTATAACAGCAATTTGGATCCCCAGTTAGTGCACCAAGGTGTAATAGAATTGCTCTTATTACCTAGGCTGTACACTCTCCTATTGGACCCTGTTTTTCATTTATAGTGTAGATGATGCCCATAACTTGTAAATTGATTTTTCAGCACAATGAAGTCTTTCCTAGCACTGTCCCTAGCGCCTGCTGATGTCTCTCCCTGCACTAAGTACACTGGAAAATGGCTGAATCCAAGATGACTGAGTCTATTTATAGGGCTGTGACATCACAGGGGCTGGCTGGCTGCTGATTGGCTGCATGCATGGCATTGTGGGCGATCCCTCGTTCCCAGAATTCTTTGCTCCATGTCCTAACATGTGCAGCAGCCATTTTAGGAAAAAATTTGATTAGTTATGTAAGGGATCGTCTACTCTTAGGGGGCCGCTATCACAGACTTCCTTACAGACCACAGGATTTAGGGGCCAAACTGTGCTTTACTGTGTCACGTCAGCAAAACAAAGAAATAAATCATAAGCATAAACCTCAGCCGCCTGGCAACTGACTACACAGTATAATCTCCCTCTCTAGCCGGATCTGGGTCTACCACCCAGCTCCCCAAAACACAGCATTGCTTACCCCACAGAGGGTTCCCGCTCCCACAGGCCTTGACGTACGTAGCCTGTTCCTTCCTCAGACTGGGAGCCCTGATTGAGGAGCTCAGCCCATCTTTACCCAAGCTCCTCAGCTTGCTGCTAATTATCCTCATTACCACCCTAGCTGATGCAGACAGTGGGGAAAAACCTATTTTCCCAGCCGTTCTTGTTCTCACCCAGCTTCCTTTGGGTGAGATACACCACTTGAATGGCCTTTCTATGGCCCTCTGGCAGCTCCACTGCCACGGTTACCACGAAGCATGAGGAAATTCGACTTCTGTGCGAATAGAATTTTTCCTGAAATTCGTCTCGAATTCCACATAGTCAACTTTGATTCGCTCATCTCTACATATAATGTAGTGGAAAGCTTGAAAAAAAAATCTGAGTTTTGTTTTCCCTGCGTTCCGTATCTGGTAAAGTTGACCTGCTAACATTAATTTTCCGGGTCAGTATGATTGCAATGATACCACATTTAAGTAGTTTTTCTTGTGTTTTAATACTGAATAAAAAAAATAGATTTTTTTTTTATTGCCATATTCCCCCCATAACTTTTTTATAGTTACCTCTACGGAAAAATTTGAAGGCTCATTTTTTCCAGGACTATTTATAGTTTTTATTTATACCATTTTAAAGTGTGTGACTTTTTGTTAACTTTTTCTTCATTTTTTGGGGGAAAGTAAAGTGACAAAAAGAACTGCAAACAAAAATCATTTGCTATATGGCATAAATATTTTCATATTTTAATATTATGACTATTTTTAGATGTGGCAATGACAAAGATGTTTATTTTTTTATTGTTTATTTATTTTAATTTTGGGGAAAAGGGAGTAAATATTTTTTTTTAGATTTGTAAATAGGTACCTCCAACATGTAATTCTAAAATTTGATTCAGTAATGGACTTTTATCCATTATGGAATGCAAAAGTCAGTATATTCCAATGCTGTGCTGTCAACTGCAGACCTGCATTAGAATATACCAGGCCTAGAAGCCTTGTGCAAACTCTGGCTTTTTACTTTTAAGAAACGTTGTTCCCGATCTCAGTGAAGGGAAAGGCCTACCTGCCGAGAAATGCATGTTTCTGGGTTTTTTACGTCTCAGATGCCATGGTCACATTTGACCACAGGATCTAAAGGGGTTAAATATCTGCAATCAGCGTCAATCATTAGCCCTGGGTGTCTGCTGTGTGAAACAGCAAGCACCCAGCGGCTATGGCGCTCACTCTACAAGGGATCGGACGCCATCTTTAAAGACTCGTCAAATATCGTACATGTACAGCACGTGTTGGAAAGGGCTAAAAAAGACCTGTAACCTGACATGTCTGCTTTCGTAACTACATGCATTCCTTATGTAACAGCAATTCTACAGCATCTATTCTTATGACTATATTGTGCTATTCCCCTATTATTCCATCTAAAAGTTATGAATAGAGTTGAGCGAACACCTGAATGTTCGGGTTCGAGAAGTTCGGCCGAACTTCCCGGAAATGTTCGGTTTCGGGATCCGAACCCGATCCGAACTTCGTCCCGAACCCGAACCCCATTGAAGTCAATGGGGACCCGAACTTTTCGGTACTAAAAAGGCTGTAAAACAGCCCAGGAAAGGGCTAGAGGGCTGCAAAAGGCAGCAACATGTAGGTAAATCCCCTGCAAACAAATGTGGATAGGGAAATTAATTAAAATAAAAATTAAATAAATAAAAATTAAAATCAATTGGAGAGAGGTCCCATAGCAGAGAATTTGGCTTCATGTCACCCACCACTGGAACAGTCCATTCTCAGATATTTAGGCCCCGGCACCCAGGCAGAGGAGAGAGGTCCCGTAACAGAGAATCTGTCTTCATGTCAGCAGAGAATCAGTCTGCATGTCATAGCAGAGAATCAGGCTTCACGTCACCCACCACTGTAACAGTCCAGTGTCATAAATTTAGGCCAAGCACCCAGGCAGAGGAGAGAGGTCCCGTAACAGACAATCTGGCTTCATGTCAGCAGAGAATCAGTCTTCATGTCATAGTAGAGAATCAGGCTTCACGTCAGCCACCACTGCAACAGTCCATTGTCATAAATTTAGGCCCAGCACCCAGGCAGAGGAGAGAGGTCCCGTAACAGACAATCTGGCTTCATGTCAGCAGAGAATCAGTCTTCATATCATAGCAGAGAATCAGGCTTCACGTCACCCACCACTGTAAGAGTCCATTTTCATAAATTTAGGCCCAGCACCCAGGCAGAGGAGAGAGGTCCCGTAACAGACAATCTGGCTTCATGACAGCAGAGAATCAGTCTTCATGTCATAGCAGAGAATCAGGCTTCACATCAGCCACCAATTCAACAGTCCATTGGCATATATTTAGGCCCAGCACCCAGGCAGAGGAGAGAGGTCCCGTAACAGACAATCTGGCTTCATGTCAGCAGAGAATCAGTCTTCATATCATAGCAGAGAATCAGGCTTCACGTCACCCACCACTGTAAGAGTCAATTTTCATAAATTTAGGCCCAGCACCCAGGCAGAGGAGAGAGGTCCCGTAACAGACAATCTGGCTTCATGTCAGCAGAGAATCAGTCTTCATATCATAGCAGAGAATCAGGCTTCACGTCACCCACCACTGTAAGAGTCAATTTTCATAAATTTAGGCCCAGCACCCAGGCAGAGGAGAGAGGTCCCGTAACAGACAATCTGGCTTCATGTCAGCAGAGAATCAGTCTTCATATCATAGCAGAGAATCAGGCTTCACGTCACCCACCAGTGTAAGAGTCCATTTTCATAAATTTAGGCCCAGCACCCAGGCAGAGGAGAGAGGTCCCGTAACAGACAATCTGGCTTCATGTCAGCAGAGAATCAGTCTTCATGTCATAGCAGAGAATCAGGCTTCACGTCAGCCACCAGTGCAACAGTCCATTGGCATATATTTAGGCCCAACACCCAGGCAGAGGAGAGAGGTCCCGTAACAGACAATCTGACTTCATGTCAGCAGAGAATCAGTCTTCATGTCATAGCAGAGAATCAGGCTTCACGTCAGCCACCAGTGCAACAGTCCATTGGCATATATTTAGGCCCAGCACCCAGGCAGAGGAGAGAGGTCCCGTAACAGACAATCTGGCTTCATGTCAGCAGAGAATTAGTCTGCATGTCATAGCAGAGAATCAGGCTTCACGTCAGCCACCAATGCAACAGTCCATTGTCAGATATTTAGGCCCAGCACCCAGGCAGAGGAGAGAGGTCCCGTAACAGACAATCTGGCTTCATGTCAGCAGAGACTCAGTCTTCATATCATAGCAGAGAATCAGGCTTCACGTCAGCCACCACTGCAACAGTCCATTTTCATAAATTTAGGCCCAGCACCCAGGCAGAGGAGAGAGGTCCCGTAACAGACAATCTGGCTTCATGTCAGCAGAGAATCAGTCTTCATATCATAGCAGAGAATCAGGCTTCACGTCACCCACCACTGTAAGAGTCCATTTTCATAAATTTAGGCCCAGCACCCAGGCAGAGGAGAGAGGTCCCGTAACAGACAATCTGGCTTCATGTCAGCAGAGAATCAGTCTTCATGTCATAGCAGAGAATCAGGCTTCACGTCAGCCACCACTGCAACAGTCCATTGTCATAAATTTAGGCCCAGCACCCAGGCAGAGGAGAGAGGTCCCGTAACAGACAATCTGGCTTCATGTCAGCAGAGAATCAGTCTTCATATCATAGCAGAGAATCAGGCTTCACGTCACCCACCACTGTAAGAGTCCATTTTCATAAATTTAGGCCCAGCACCCAGGCAGAGGAGAGAGGTCCCGTAACAGACAATCTGGCTTCATGTCAGCAGAGAATCAGTCTTCATGTCATAGCAGAGAATCAGGCTTCACGTCAGCCACCAGTGCAGCAGTCCATTGGCATATATTTAGGCCCAGCACCCAGGCAGAGGAGAGAGGTCCCGTAACAGACAATCTGGCTTCATGTCAGCAGAGAAACAGTCTTCATGTCATAGCAGAGAATCAGGCTTCACGTCAGCCACCAGTGCAACAGTCCATTGGCATATATTTAGGCCCAGCACCCAGGCAGAGGAGAGAGGTCCCGTAACAGACAATCTGGCTTCATGTCAGCAGAGAATCAGTCTTCATGTCATAGCAGAGAATCAGGCTTCACGTCAGCCACCAGTGCAACAGTCCATTGGCATATATTTAGGCCCAGCACCCAGGCAGAGGAGAGAGGTCCCGTAACAGACAATCTGGCTTCATGTCAGCAGAGAATCAGTCTTCATGTCATAGCAGAGAATCAGGCTTCACGTCAGCCACCACTGCAACAGTCCATTGTCATATATTTAGGCCCAGCACACAGGCAGAGGAGAGAGGTCCCGTAACAGAGGATCTGGCTTCATGTCAGCAGAGAATCAGTCTGCATGTAATAGCAGAAAATCAGGCTTCACGTCAGACACCACTGCAACAGTCCATTGTCAGATATTTAGGCCCAGCACCCAGGCAGAGGAGAGAGGTCCCGTAACAGAGGATCTGGCTTCATGTCAGCAGAGAATCAGTCTGCATGTCATAGCAGAAAATCAGTTTTCACGTCAGCCACCACTGCAACAGTCCATTGTCAGATATTTAGGCCCAGCACCCAGGCAGAGGAGAGAGGTCCCGTAACAGAGAATCTGTCTTCATGTCAGCAGAGAATTAGTCTGCATGTCATAGCAGAGAATCAGGCTTCACGTCACCCAACATTGGAACAGTCCATTGGCATATATTTAGGCCCCGGCACCCAGACAGAGGAGAGGTTCATTCAACTTTGGGTAGCCTCGCAATATAATGGTAAAATGAAAATAAAAATAGGATTGAATGAGGAAGTGCCCTGGAGTACAATAATATATGGTTAAGGGGAGGTAGTTAATGTCTAATCTGGACATGGGACGGACAGGTCCTGTGGGATCCATGCCTGGTTCATTTTTATAAACGTCAGCTTGTCCACATTGGCTGTAGACAGGGGGCTGCGTTTGTCTGTAATGACGCCCCCTGCCGTGCTGAATACACGTTCAGACAAAACGCTGGCCGCCGGGCAGGCCAGCACCTCCAAGGCATAAAAGGCTAGCTCTGGACACGTGGACAATTTAGAGACCCAGAAGTTGAATGGGGCCGAACCATCAGTCAGTACGTGGAGGTGGCACAAGTACTGTTCCACCATGTTAGTGAAATGTTGCCTCCTGCTAACATGTTGCGTATCAGGTGGTGGTGCAGTTAGCTGTGGCGTGTTGACAAAAGTTTTCCACATCTCTGCCATGCTAACCCTGCCCTCAGAGGAGCTGGCCGTGACACAGCTGCCTTGGCGACCTCTTGCTCCTCCTCTGCCTTGGCCTTGGGCTTCCACTTGTTCCCCTGTGACATTTGGGAATGCTCTCAGTAGCGCGTCTACCAACGTGCGCTTGTACTCGCACATCTTCCTATCACGCTCCAGTGCAGGAAGTAAGGTGGGCACATTGTCTTTGTAGCGTGGATCCAGCAGGGTGGCAACCCAGTAATCCGCACACGTTAAAATGTGGGCAACTCTGCTGTCGTTGCGCAGGCACTGCAGCATGTAGTCGCTCATGTGTGCCAGGCTGCCCAGGGGTAAGGACAAGCTGTCCTCTGTGGGAGGTGTATCGTCATCGTCCTGCCTTTCCCCCCAGCCACGCACCAGTGATGGGCCCGAGCTGCGTTGGGTGCCATCCCGCTGTGACCATGCTTCATCCTCATCCTCCTCCACCTCCTCCTCATCCCCGTCCTCGTCCTCCAGTAGTGGGCCCTGGCTGGCCACATTTGTACCTGGCCTCTGCTGTTGCAAAAAACCTCCCTCTGAGTCACTTCGAAGAGACTGGCCTGAAAGTGCTAAAAATGACCCCTCTTCCTCCTCCTCCTGGGCCACCTCCTCTTCCATCATCGCCCTAAGTGTTTTCTCAAGGAGACATAGAAGTGGTATTGTAACGCTGATAACGGCGTCATCGCCACTGGCCATGTTGGTGGAGTACTCGAAACAGCGCAACAGGGCACACAGGTCTCGCATGGAGGCCCAGTCATTGGTGGTGAAGTGGTGCTGTTCCGCAGTGCGACTGACCCGTGCGTGCTGCCGCTGAAACTCCACTATGGCCTGCTGCTGCTCGCACAGTCTGTCCAGCATGTGCAAGGTGGAGTTCCACCTGGTGGGCACGTCGCATATGAGGCGGTGAGCGGGAAGGCCGAAGTTACGCTGTAGCGCAGACAGGCGAGCAGCGGCAGGATGTGAACGCCGGAAGCGCGAACAGACGGCCCGCACTTTATGCAGCAGCTCTGACATGTCGGGGTAGTTGTGAATGAACTTCTGCACCACCAAATTCAGCACATGCGCCAGGCAAGGGATGTGCGTCAAACCGGCTAGTCCCAGAGCTGCAACGAGATTTCACCCATTATCGCACACCACCAGGCCGGGCTTGAGGCTCACCGGCAGCAACCACTCGTCGGTCTGTTGTTCTATACCCCGCCACAACTCCTGTGCGGTGTGGGGCCTGTCCCCCAAACATATGAGTTTCAGAATGGCCTGCTGACGTTTACCCCGGGCTGTGCTGAAGTTGGTGGTGAAGGTGTGTGGCTGACTGGATGAGCAGGTGGAAGAAGAGGAGGAGGAAGCCGAGAAGGAGGAGGTGGCAACAGGAGGCAAAGAATGTTGCCCTGCGATCCTTGGCGGCGGAAGGACGTGCGCCAAACAGCTCTCCGCCTGGGGCCCAGCTGCCACTACATTTACCCAGTGTGCAGTTAGGGAGATATAGCGTCCCTGGCCGTGCTTACTGGTCCACGTATCTGTGGTTAGGTGGACCTTGCTACAGATGGCGTTGCGCAGTGCACACTTGATTTTATCGGATACTTGGTTGTGCAGGGAAGGCACGGCTCTCTTGGAGAAGTAGTGGCGGCTGGGAACAACATACTGTGGGACAGCAAGCGACATAAGCTGTTTGAAGCTGTCTGTGTCCACCAGCCTAAATGACAGCATTTCATAGGCCAGTAGTTTAGAAATGCTGGCATTCAGGGCCAGGGATCGAGGGTGGCTAGGTGGGAATTTACGCTTTCTCTCAAATGTTTGGGAGATGGAGAGCTAAACGCTGCCGTGTGACATGGTTGAGACGCTTGGTGACGGAGGTGGTGGTGGTGTTGGTGGTACATCCCCTGTTTGCTGGGCGGCAGGTGCCAACGTTCCTCCAGAGGCGGAGGAAGAGGCCGAGGCGGCAGCAGCAGAAGAGGCCGAGGCGGCAGCAGCAGAAGAGGTAGCAGGGGGAGCCTGAGCGACTTCCTTGTTTTTAAGGTGTTTACTCCACTGCAGTTCATGCTTTGCATGCAGGTGCCTGGTCATGCAGGTTGTGCTAAGGTTCAGAACGTTAATGCCTCGCTTCAGGCTCTGATGGCACAGCGTGCAAACCACTCGGGTCTTGTCGTCAGCACATTGTTTGAAGAAGTGCCATGCCAGGGAACTCATTGAAGCTGCCTTTGGGGTGCTCGGTCCCAGATGGCGGCGGTCAGTAGCAGGCGGAGTCTCTTGGCGGCGGGTGTTCTGCTTTTGCCCACTGCTCCCTCTTTTGCTACGCTGTTGGCTCGGTCTCACCACTGCCTCTTCCTCCGAACTGTGAAAGTCAGTGGCACGACCTTCATTCCATGTGGGGTCTAGGACCTCATCGTCCCCTGCATCGTCTTCCACCCAGTCTTGATCCCTGACCTCCTGTTCAGTCTGCACACTGCAGAAAGACGCAGCAGTTGGCACCTGTGTTTCGTCATCATCAGAAACGTGCTGAGGTGGTATTCCCATGTCCTCATCATCAGGAAACATAAGTGGTTGTGTGTCAGTGCAGTCTATGTCTTCCACCGCTTTGGAAGGGCTAGGTGGATGCCCTTGGGAAACCCTGCCAGCAGAGTCTTCAAACAGCATAAGAGACTGCTGCATAACTTGAGGCTCAGACAGTTTCCCTGATATGCATGGGGGTGATGTGACAGACTGATGGGGTTGGTTTTCAGGCGCCATCTGTGCGCTTTCTGCAGAAGACTGGGTGGGAGATAATGTGAACGTGCTGGATCCACTGTCGGCCACCCAATTGACTAATGCCTGTACCTGCTCAGGCCTTACCATCCTTAGAACGGCATTGGGCCCCACCATATATCGCTGTAAATTCTGGCGGCTACTGGGACCTGAGGTAGTTGGTACACTAGGACGTGTGGATGTGGCAGAACGGCCACGTCCTCTCCCAGCACCAGAGGGTCCACTAACACCACCACGACATTGTCCACGTCCGCGTCCCTTAATAGATGTTTTCCTCATTGTTATCGTTCACCACAACAACAAAAATATTATTTGGCCCAATGTATTGTATTCAAATTCAGCTGAATATAAATTTGAGGCCTAGTATTTAGGCGCTGGGTGACCGGTATAGATTTACTGACAGAATTAGACTTTGAAATGCACAGTAGCGTGTGTGTGAAGTTATTCTGAATGACCCTATGTGCACCTTGAATATTATATACCCTTTTAGGGATAGATTTCAAATAGCTCTGATACAGCAGAAACCACTAAATTATGAAATTGCTAAATTGGGAATTGTATTTCAACCTAGAACAAAAAATGTTCTTTGACGGACACTAAATAACTTGCCCAGCCAGAACAGTACAGCGGTAACGACAGATTTAGCGGGATATAAATTTGAGGCCTAGTATTTAGGCGCTGGGTGACCGGTATGGATTTACTGACAGAATTAGACTGGGATATGGCCAAAAAATAACCACACTATTGCTGGTTAAATGCACTTGGTGTGACAGCTTGACCAACCACACTACTGAGGGTTAAATGCACTTGGTGACAGGCGCAGCTTGCCCCTGATGTAGTATATGGCCAAAAAATGAACAGACTATTGCTGGTTAAATGCACTTGGTGTGACAGCTTGACCAACCACACTACTGAGGGTTAAATGCACTTGGTGACGGGCGCAGCTTGCCCCTGATGTAGTATATGGCCAAAAAATAAACAGACTATTGCTGGTTAAATGCACTTGGTGTGACAGCTTCACCCTGATGTAGGCTTTAGCCAAAAAACAACCACACCATTGAGGGTTAAATGCACTTGGTGACAGGCGCAGCTTGCCCCTGATGTAGTATATGGCCAAAAAATGAACAGACTATTGCTGGTTAAATGCACTTGGTGTCACAGCTTGACCAACCACACTACTGAGGGTTAAATGCACTTGGTGACGGGCGCAGCTTGCCCCTGATGTAGTATATGGCCAAAAAATAAACAGACTATTGCTGGTTAAATGCACTTGGTGTGACAGCTTCACCCTGATGTAGGCTTTAGCCAAAAAACAACCACACCATTGAGGGTTAAATGCACTTGGTGACAGGCGCAGCTTGCCCCTGATGTAGTATATGGCCAAAAAATGAACAGACTATTGCTGGTTAAATGCACTTGGTGTGACAGCTTGACCAACCACACTACTGAGGGTTAAATGCACTTGGTGACGGGCGCAGCTTGCCCCTGATGTAGTATATGGCCAAAAAATAAACAGACTATTGCTGGTTAAATGCACTTGGTGTGACAGCTTCACCCTGATGTAGGCTTTAGCCAAAAAACAACCACACCATTGAGGGTTAAATGCACTTGGTGACAGGCGCAGCTTGCCCCTGATGTAGTATATGGCCAAAAAATAAACAGACTATTGCTGGTTAAATGCACTTGGTGTGACAGCTTCACCCTGATGTAGGCTTTAGCCAAAAAACAACCACACCATTGAGGGTTAAATGCACTTGCTCGCAGCTTGTGCTGGCGCACCACAAGACACAAAATGGCCGCCGATCACCCCAGAAAAAAGTGACTGACAAACGGTCTGGGCAGCCTAAAAACAGTGAGCAATTGAATTTCAGCAGCTCAATGATGCACAGCTGCAGATCAATCGATTAATCAAGTCCTTTGGAGGAGTTAATCTGCCTAATCTCGCCCTACTGTCGCAGCCGCAACCTTTCCCTACGCTAATCAGAGCATAGTGACGGGCGGCGCTATGTGACTCCAGCTTAAATAGAGGCTGGGTCACATGGTTCTCTGGCCAATCACAGCCATGCCAATAGTAGGCATGGCTGTGACGGCCTCTTGGGGCAAGTAGTATGACGCTTGTTGATTGGCTGCTTTGCAGCCTTTCAAAAAGCGCCAAGAAAAAGTCACAAAAGCGCCAAGAAAGCGACGAACACCGAACCCGAACCCGGACTTTTACGAAAATGTCCGGGTTCGGGTCCGTGTCACGGACACCCCAAAATTCGGTACGAACCCGAACTATACAGTTCGAGTTCGCTCATCCCTAGTTATGAACGAATTGCCAGCAGTCTGCAAATAAGATCCAATTGGGTATTACCAGTTGGGGTTGTGTCTCTGCATAATCTGACACTATCCAATCAGAGCTGCCTGTGTCAGAGTGTGAAGGGACACATATCCATCTGTTGAAGAGGACCTTTCACCGATTATTACACTATGAACTAAGAATACAGACATGGCGAGCGGCGCCCGGGGATCTCACTGCACTTACTATTATCCCTGGGCGCCGCTCCGTTCTCCCGCTATGCCCCCCGGTATCTCCGCCCACTAAGTTATGGTAGGCAGAGATTTCAGTCACTAAGTTATGGTAGGCGGAGTCTGCCCTTGTTCTGCTCTAACGCTGGCCAATCGCAGCGCAGAGCTCACAGCCTGGGAGGTTATTTTCTCCCAGGCTGTGAGCTCTGCAATGCGATTGGCCAGCGCTACAGAAGAACAAGGGCAGACTCCGCCTACTATAATTTAGTGAGCGGAGATACCGGAGGGCATAGCGGGAGAACGGAGCGGTGCCCGGGATAATAGTAAGTGCAGTGAGATCCCCGGGCGCCGCTCTACATGTCTGTATACTTAGTTCACAGTGTAATAATCCATGAAAGTTCCTCTTTAAATCCCAGAAAGACCTTTATTGCAGACTTCTGAAAATTTATTCTGGGAATAAGACAGGAATATTGGGGGTCATTTATTATACTGAAATATGCCTATATTAGGCGTATTTCAGCACAGATGGCGGCGCAACTAGTTAGTTGCACTGCCATCTGCGACTTTTCCCAGCTCACAACAGGTCTAAAATTGTGGGTGTGGTGTGGGTGGGAAAGGGGACGGGCTGGTAGGTGTAGAAAAAGGTCCAAGTGTAAGACAGCTTGGAAGCTGTCTTACATTTAGAAGTGTTGGAGGATCCGCTGAATTTATGAAGAGGCCTGCGCCTCTTCATAACTCCAGCAGATCCACCGCCAGGTATAGGGCTTGATAAATACTGGCGTCTAAAAGAGAACAGCTGCTCCAGAATTATTATTGCAGGAGGAATACAAGTAATTCCTAAAACAGACATGTCAGGAGAGGTGATATGGCCCCTTTAGGGTACGGTCACACAGAGTTTTTTGGATGAGGTTTTGGGCCAGATCTGCCTGCAGGATGTTCAGCCAAAGCCAGAAGTGGATTCACCAGGAAACAGAAGCATAAATCTTTCCTTGATATTTCTATCATCATCTGCCTCAAAACCTCGTTCAAAAATCTATGTGTGGCCGTGCCCTTAAAGTAATTTAACACTTAACATTTCTAGCAGTTGAGGGTATGATGCTACAGTAATTCTAATAGGGCGCCATATAACTGGTTGACAAATGTTCCATTACATTTTTGGAATTGTCTGCACAATTCTAATATTAGGGCCCTTGCACACGACCGTATGTATTTTGCGGTCTGCAAAAAAACGGATACACAAAAAATATGGATGACATCCGTGTGCATTGCGTATTTTGCAGAACGGAACAGCTGGCCCCTAATAGAACAGTACTAACCTTGTCCATAATGTGGACA
Organism: Bufo gargarizans; assembly: GCF_014858855.1. NCBI lineage: Eukaryota > Metazoa > Chordata > Amphibia > Anura > Bufonidae > Bufo > Bufo gargarizans. Next base: position 275,782,204 of record NC_058085.1, on the reverse strand, counting down.
ATAATATAGGACATGTTCTATTTTTTGGCGGAACGGAAATACGGAAACGGAATGCACACGGGGTACCATACTTTTTTTTGCGCACACGGTCTGCCCAAAAAAACGTAACGGACACAGAAAGAAAATACGTTCGTGTGCAAGAGGCCTTAGGCCTGTAAAGCACAGGATGCACATTTAGGGGGGATTTATCATCCCCCATGCTTTGCTTTTGGTATAAAAAAAGTTGTAAAACCTTGCAAAGAAACAAGTTTTGAAATGTCATTGCATCTCAAATTAGTTGCAACTTGCTATTTTACAGCACCCTGGGCAGTTTCTGAAAAGGGTGTGTGTGGCAAGGGCCATTTATACCAGAGACTGGTGTAAATGATGACTGAAATTGACTCTATCTAAGGGTTGGATTGGACATCAGTCAGGTGCACGGACTGTTGGAGGAGGCATTTAATTTGTAGTGAGGCCTGTGCATCGTCATAAACACAGGTGCAGGGCCTTTCAAGACCAACATAGTACACTATGATCTTTATAAATCAGGGCCTTAGTATTTATAATTATATTTCTTCTCAACCTCTCTGCCTGCTCATTTATTTAATTACTCTCTTTAAATTATGATAATTTCTGTTAGTAAAGCAATCCTCCATTTATGTTATCAGTTGATGTTCTCCATAATTCATCAGAAAAAATAATCATCATTGTTAACCTAATGAGGCACTTATCTGTATAGAACTGAGTTATAGAGTCAAGCTCTACTTATCATACACTATTTAGTCAGATAATAAGAGTCAATTAATATGGCACTTTATGGACTATTTTAAGAACATTGATCAGTTGCGTTCACCGTCCTCTTTCTTTATGCAGTGACCCAGTGGATCACTGCCTACAGTGAATTGTTTTTCAAGATTCAAATGTTGTGATTTAAAGTTAAATGTACATATTTCTTTATGCACTGTGTATCGAAAGTAATTGTGTAGACAATGAACAGTTAACACTGGCAATCTCAGTCTGGCTTCCAGAGTGTGTGAGCTCCTGCCAAATAGGGCTCCCCAAAAAAGCCTCATCCAGGAAACACCATTCCTGAGACTGAACATCGGCCAGAGAACAATTTATCTGAAAGACTACCCATGAGGGAAAGAACACCGACATTCATAGAAGGTCTAGAACCATCAAGGCTATGCAGGATTCAGACAGAAGGTACCACATGTTTATGGCTTGACTGATGGTGGAAAGGGTATATTTCTTGGGTGCCCACTACACTTTAAGACAGCCTGGCCATCTGAGTCTTAGATCTTCACTCTCCAACCGAGAATTGCAGAAAGATGATTGCATGCTTGTGGTCATTTGGAAAGATTGCAAAGTGAACTTAGAGTGAGACTCAAGGAGGATTACTACCATCATTTTCACCGCCTATTGGGAAATGACTACTCTGTGATAGGCCTCTGAACTGTGCCTGTTGCTGCTATATGAACTACTACTCTCATCTTCTATTCAGTAAAACGCAACTTTGTTTGCTGTAACCAAACGGGCCTAGTAATTGTCTCTACTATCCATCCTCTGGTCCCTATCATCCAGGCCTCCTGCCTTACACTCCATCACCAAATAACTCTAACATCAAGGGCATCCCAGATACCATCAGGCAGGGCCCCGAATATCAGAGTGTACCCAAAGAGGAGGAAGGGTTGCACCCTCCATTCACTGCATAGCCCAAGGAGCACTGAAGTGATGACAGCCACCGTGAACCACCACCACTCCTATCAGTGCCACGATTACCACTCACCTCCTTCCGGTTATTTGCCTGTGGGTCACTGCATATATTTTTTGAAGATATACATTTGCAGTACCCAGTGGTGTAACTAGAACGGACTGGGCCCCACAGCAAATTTTTGAACGCCCCTCAGCAACCCCCTCCTCCTGTGCATCCCTCACTAATGTGGCTAGTCAAGATAGCTCTCTCAGACAAGGCCAGGAAGCCACTCCATCTGTTTCCTACAGGTATATATTGTATGTCATGTCACTGTATATACTGTTACTGAATATAATGTCACTGTATAATACTGTTAAGAGGGCCCTGACAATAAAATCTTTCATTACTCCTCCCAGGTGGGCCCCTTCTGAGTTTGGGGGCCGTAGGAGCTGCTTCCTATGCTTCTACTATAGCTACCTCTCTGGCAGTACCCCAGAACATCCGTCTTCCTAACAGCACAGTGCTCTATTAGGGCTGTGCTGGGAGCTGGTGGGCGTCTGCCCGCACTGCTCCCTCATATAGTAGTGGGGCAATACAGTTATTATAGATTAAATATGTATTAATATATAAATATATATCCTTAATTTTGCTCACTGATCAGCGTGACCAGCACTGTCAGTGAGCCCCCCCTCCCCGTGAGCGATGCCTGTGTGAGCGGTAAGCCCTCGCTACAGGCAATAGAGGGAGGCAGCGGGAAGCTATTTTACTGTATATACGGTATACAAAATGTATTACAACTCTCTTTGCACTACAGTAATGATAGACATTTATTCAGTTTCATCTGGCCTGGTTATTTACTCTTCCGCTTCTTCGCGCTTTTGCATCCGCTGGGCCACAAAAGATAAGACATGTTCTATATTTCATCGCAACATGTGGACCACAGACCCGTTGAAGTCAAAAGGCTCAGACCAGTGTGTCCACGGCCGGTATCTGTGTTTTTCTTTTGGGGGGGATCCGCAGTTTGCAGACTGCAAAACTCCCACAGTCGTGTAAATGCCCGCTAACATTATCAAACCAGTAACCCTATTAGCTACCATAACAATGTGCCAGCAATAAAGCAGTATCTAAAGAATAATAGTGTCTGTCACATAGTAGCCCCGCCCCGCACCACACACACACAATAATTGCATGTCCACCATAGATCTGCACAACAGGTAACATCTACTACATTATCTGTACTCAGAGAGATCACTGTGCAGTGCTACATAGGACTGCAAGCAACATCTCCTACATAAGGGTGAGCGAACCTCTGGAAATTCGGGTTTGCTGGGCTCCGCCGAACTTCAGGTTAAAGTTTAGGTTCGGGAACCTGGACCCCATTTAAGTCAATGGGGACCCGAACTTTACTTTATTATTTTCCGTTATAACATGGCTATAACGGAAAATAATAGCATTCTTAAAACAGAATGCTAAATAAAATGTCTGTTGAGGGGTTAAAAATAAAAAAATTCACCTCATCCACTTAATTGCGCGGCCAGTATCTTCTTTTCTTCAGGACCTGCAAAAGGACCTGCGGTGACATCACCAAGCTCACCACGTGGTGAGCACGGTGATGTTACTGCAGGTCCTGCTGAATGCAGATAGAAGGACCTTCTATCTTCATTCAGCAGGACCTGTGGTGACTTCACTGCGCTCATCACGTGGTGAGCGCAGTGACGTCACCGCAGGTCCTTTTGAAGGTCCTGAATTAAAGAAGATACTGACTGCGCAATCAAGTGGATGAGGTGAATTTTTTTTTAACCCCTTAATAGACATTTTATTTAGCATTCTGTTTTAAGAATGCTATTATTTTCCGTTATAACGGAAAATAATAAAATCACCCGAACACCGACCCTGAACTTCAGTGAAAAAGTCTGGGTACCCGAAATCGCAAAGTTCGGTACGAACCCGAACTTTGCAGTTCGGGTTCACTAAACTCTACTCCTACATTATCTGTAATCAGGTAATTATCACTGTCTTATCTGTGGTGTTAAATAGGGCTGCAGGTGTCTTCTGCTACATTATCTGTAGTCAGCGAGATCACTGTGCTATCTGTGTTGCTACATAGGCCTGCAAGTAACATCTAATACATTATCTGTACTTAGATAGTTATCACTGTCTTATTTGTAGTGTTACATAGGACTGTAGGTGTCATCTGCTACATTGTCTGTTCTCAGATTAGTATTCCTATTATGCAGGTGTTCAGCTGCTCACTTTGCTGTCTTGTCTCTCAAGTATTTGTTTGAGGCTAGTTTATATAGTTCTCTCTGGAGAATCATTCTTAGGAGCAGGAGCTCTGCAGTGTGCTTCCTCTCCTCTCTGTGTCAGCACAGGGACTCCCTCTCCGGGCAAGAAGCAGGACCAGCCCTGCTACCAAGAGGAGAGGGACAGCATGGTAAGCCCTGTTCCTGACAATCTTTTGCCAACCATACCTTTCACTGGGAATTACGGCCAAAGCATACAATATACATAACAATACATAACTATATACAATACAACAACAATAGCAGGTATCCATAGGTCTGGGTGCCAGAAGGCAGGTGCCATCTACTGTACTGAGGGGTGAGCAAATTGCGCTTCGGATCTAAGATCCGAAGTCGATTCGTTCCCCAACTTCAATTTAATGCTGTAAGGAGACCTGTCTCTGTACAGCATTAAAATGTATGGGCTGTGCGGAGGCAAAACTCATTAAGTCCAAAGTCTCAGGAGACTTTGGTGAATAACTTCGGCTCCATTTTATAGCTTTAAAAATATTTTAAAACAGGAATCCGTATTCTGCTTTGGTAGCGGCTGGTACCTCTTTTTCCCCATAAATCATCTTCGGGCAAAAATAGAATGTAGTCAAATAGTTTTCCTTAGACAATGAACATGGCATATTTCCTAGTTGTGACTGTCCCATCCTCCTATTATCCTCCACAAAGTACTTTCTTTCCTGTCTAAAATAACGGATCTCAGACAGAAATGGCTAAAACAGATGCCACGTGTGCATAACTGATCATAATGGATGATTAAAATAAAGGAACCTTTTTTTTTTCTCTTCTTCCCATGGATCAAGAAGAACCAAAAAATGAAACGCTGATGTAAACCCGGGCTAACTCTTTTTGTATGGAGCTCTGAATCAGGAAAATCAAGATCCTGCCTCTGTATAGTAAGACTGTCAGACTTCTGGCTCCTCACAAATGAACAATGCAATTATAAGGATTTTCACAACTTCCCCAACAATTGTGCTACTGCCAGGGTGGCGTTCTCTGCCTGATCCATGAGATGCAAATTATCTTGTTTAGAGCTGATCTTTGACAAGATGTATAGTGTTCCTATTATGCGGCTGTTGAGTCCATGTTTGCAAATCCCACAATTAATCCTTTCTTTAGGGGACGAGGGCTGGCTTTAGATCACTCAGAGGTAGATCTCATGCTGGGTATTAAAGTCACCCAGTCATATGGGTGGCAAAAGGTGGATTCATAGGATGGAGAGAACTGTGTCAGTGACATAAGACTGGTTTGTATAAATTACAGTGCATAGATTTATTGTAGGCTGTAATTCTAAATGGCAAGTTTGGTCATACAAAAATGTGCATTTTAGAGGTTAAACTGGGTCTCTCTAGTGCCACCTTCTTAAAAGGGTATTCTATCTCATTGATCTAACTTTGAATTATTAATACATTGCAATTATTTTAATTATTTTTTGTGTGTATTATTTTGGGGAGCTTTTATCCGATCAGCAGTCCAGGTCCCTTTCTTTGTATTTCCACGGTTGCTTATGGTTACAGCTGCCTGCTTCAGTTCTGCAGTGGTTGCCAGCCTTGCATAGATGCCTATTTATTCTCCCCTATGTATCTCTCTGCATTTCTAGTGCAGTGAATAGAATGGAGGGACCCCAGACATTAAGGAGGGGTACACATGGCAATACCTGCATTGCCTGCTGGCCTCTAGGTGACCGTCACTGGGCTAGAAAGATTTTCTGCCCAGTGATAACAGGCTATTTTTTTAACCTGTGAGTTTTGGAGGGAAAAGTTTTCCCGCTTCTGTCAGGATCATTGGGCAGAAGTTTGATTCTGCCTAGTGATCCCCATTTAATTGGTCAGTATGATTGACCTATTGTGACCCAGGGTTCAGGGTAGGGTTACCCGGACACTGGTAACAATGTTCTGATTGGTTGAAGAGGCCGGTAAATGGGCTATAAGTCTCCGTGCTCCGCGGGCCAGGTTCCTTTGTGCCCCCTCTCCTAATTGCTAAATGTTGGCCACGGTTCTAAAGAGGGTGGTTTGGATAGTCATCCCATGATGGGATGGACTCTGATGTACGGTTATGGTTTGATTGAGTCAGAGTTTATGACTAGGCTCAGAGTTGGTATATTCAAGTTTAAGTTGAAATTTTGGTTTTAATAAACAGACCATGGCCAATTTTTACCTCCACTCTCTAGTCGGTGTATTCTCTGGTATAAGGGAAAACTGGCTTAGGCTACTTTCACACTAGCGTTCGATCGGATCCGTTCTGAACGGATCCGATCATATTAATGCAGACGGAGGCTCCGTTCAGTACGGATCCGTCTGCATTAATAACTTAGAAAAAATTCTAAGTGTGAAAGTAACCTGAGCGGATCCGTTCAGACCTTCAATGTAAAGTCAATGGGGGACGGATCCGCTTGAAGATTGAGCCATATGGTGACATCTTCAAGCGGATCCGTTCCCATTGACTTACATTGTAGGTCTGAACGGATCCGCTTGCCTCCGCACGGCCAGGCGGACAGCTGAACGCTGCAAGCAGCGTTCAGCTGTCCGCCTGGCCGTGCGGAGGCGAGCGGAGCGGAGGCTGAACGCCGCCAGACTGATGCAGTCTGAGCGGATCCGCTCCATTCAGACTGCATCAGGGCTGGACGGAGGCGTTCGGGTCCGCTCGTGAGCTCCTTCAAACGGAGCTCACGAACGGACCTATGAACGCTAGTGTGAAAGTAGCCTCAGACAGGTGCGGACTGGGAACTTAAAATAGCCCCTGAAAAAAAAAAACTAAAAGTGGTCCCCATGTTGTGTCATCAACACAAGTAGATGAGGCCAATACAAATTGACACTGTAAGTAATACCACAGTGCAGCACAGAATACCTCCACAGAAGCTGTTCCTCTGTGGTGGCCATCAGTAGCTGCCATGTTCTGTCTAGTGTTGAGCGCGAATATTTGAATAGCAAATATTAATTGTGAATATCAGCACTTTAAGAATATGCGAATATTTAGAACATAGCGATAGCGCTATATATTCGTAAAATCGAAAAAACATTTTTTTAACACAGTACACATCAGGTGATCATCCCTCCCTTCTTCAAGCTTGTGGGCCAACGAGAAGGCTTTGACACAGCTTAGCAACATCCCTAGCAACCAATAGAAAAGTTGCCTACCCCTTACTATATAAGAAACTCCCCAGCAGCTATTTTCTAAAGTTTATTACAGTTATGAAAGAGACAGCAGTGTCATTGTGTTATTACATTAGACAGTTAACTTATATACATATAATTCAGATAGTTAGGGGGAGATGGTCAGTGTAGGTTAGATTGATCTATAGTGTAGCTTGTTCCAGTGCAGGGTGTTAGGTAGTGTGATAGGTTCTGCTCCATACATACATGCTACAGACATAGTGCTGTGATGTCGCAAGTTGCACGCATTGCGAAAAAATATGCGCATCATTAATTGCCGAAAATTCGCAATAGCAAATATATTGGAGCACTCTATCTGCATATAAAGCTATTCTAATGTTCTGCCGTGCCAACCATTTTCTCCAGTCTCAAGAAACTTCTTGTAGCTTGAAAAATGTAGCTATACTGACCCACACCTGTGTTTCGTGCGCATTACACGAATATTACATTGCAGATTGCAATCAAGAATATCATCTCAAATTCGGAAATATATGATGAATATTCTACAAAATATTCACGAAATATCGCAAATTCGAAAATTGCCCCTGCCGCTCATCACTAGTTCTGTCCTCCTCCTCCAATTGTCTCTAATATCTATAAGGAAACAGGGACTTAGGAGGTGAGATGTGGGCTACAACACCAAGCCAGCCCTACCTTCAGAATGCTGCCTGGACTTCCTCAAATAATGACCTCTATATTTCCCCCATTAGTATATAGCTGACGAGCAGCAGTGAGGAGGGCTCAGGTAGCCCTACGGGGCATCGCCGCACTGGGAAAATTCCCGATAGGGTCTATGGCCAGTCCGCCTCTGGGTTTAGATGCCCATAACAACCAATCAGATTCGATCTTACATTTTTCAGAGCTCCTTTGGCAAATGAAAGGTGGAATTTGATTGGTTTCTATGGGTAACTAAGCCAGTTTTCCTTTTCAACAGTTTTGATAAATCTCCTTCATAATTGTTTGTAACCCGTGGGGTCTGTCTGGATTTCATGCTTCTTGAAGCTCAGGCAGAATGAAGTTCCTGACAGGTTCCCTTTAAAGAGGTAGCCCAGCTTTTTTTTGCCTTTCCCTTGCAGTGTGTTGTACCTGTTTAAAACATCATACTCACTTGCTCCCCAAAGCTGTGTTCCGAATTTATGGAGTGGTTCAGTGGTCTTCTCATCCTGGCTTGTAAACTTCCAGACAATGTAAGGGCTCATGCACATGGCCGCAAAACATGAATAATCCCAGCTGTGTGCATACCATTTTATTTTCAAACTGCTATAGAAATGTCCTGCCCTTGTCCACAAAAGGATAGTGTGCGGATCAAAGACACAGTTGTGTGCATGAGCCCTTAGGAGGAGAAAAAGAGCAAACCTTGGTTCCATTGCTGCGATATCCTTGAATGCTATTACTGCATCAAATGCACATACAGATCACAGCGCCACCTGCCGGATATGTTTTGAAACAGCTTAGCCTGGCCCAAAGAGGAATAAAAGCTGAGAAACATGGAGCAGAACCGGGAAAAGAAAACATAGAAACTAAGATATTGCTATGAAAGGGTAAAAAATACAGTTTTTAATATGAATTAGATTGTGGGCCCCCATAAAATGTAGTCAACAGGTCTACTTTCTATTCACTTGTACTGGTGAAAATAAAATTAAGCCTTTGGAAAGTCACGTTGCTCAAGTTTAGTCATATCATCCTGGCATCAGAATCTGTATACAACTGCTACATCTGCATCCCCTAGAGCTTTGTCCCTGCCCTCAGCCCTAAAAATCTAAAAATCATTTAACCTAATGGTGTATTTTATTTAATTTTTTTATAGTGTCGGGGAACCTCCGAGACGCATTGCGAGCAAGGCGTGGACAAGGCATCGCTTGGAACGGGAATTCCCCCTCAGTGAAATTCATGGAGCCCCCTTTTGGAGACGGACCAGGTAGCGACTGAAGCCAACTAGGGACACAGCCATGATTTCGTGAGCAAGGAACGCAACCATCATGACATCAACCGAACCCGACTAAGAACGTAACCATCATGGAACCTGGAGCCGACTGGAACCATCTAGGAGCGCAGTCATCATGTCATGAATAAGGAAAGCAACCATCATGACACGAACATAGCATGGAAACATGAACAGGCATAGCGAGGTACAGGACATGGAGCGGAACAGAAGACAACAATACAGAACCAGGCGACCCATACCGAGACATAGGTGGCCGGACAAAGGCAAAGGCAAAACCTGGCAAAGCAAAACATAGACAGACATGACAAAGCCAAAAGGGCAAGACACTCACCGGGCATGGACAAGGACATACATGAACATAAACATAGCAGGGTACAGACACCCTCAAGGCATGGCATGGCGTGGCATGGATAGCAAGAGCAGAAACATAGCAGGGTACGGGACAGCCTGAATTAACAGAACTGGCCCCCAGAATGCACACAAGAACAGGAACAGCCTGAATTAACAGAACTGACCACAAGCTATGTAGACTGAGCCCTGAATCTCCACGCTCAAAGACAGAAGTAGCAGCCTAACGAGCGCACCTGAAAGGACACACCCCTGGAACCGAAGAGGGAGTTTAACCCCATCAGAATCAAGCAGGGAGGTACCTAATCAGGTCAGGGGTAAACAAGAAACCACAGCAAAGAAGCTGCGATAAAGGACGTTGCCCCTAGCAACCAGCAACCACGGAACGCCGTAGCCAGAACGCAAGGGCGCAACAAACCTGAATACCCACTGGGAGATGATACCGCATTCCCCTTTAAGAGTTCTTCACCATCAATCAGTTCTACCCATGAACCTAGATTACTTTATACAATCCTCAGTGTTCTGGCATTTAAGACTCTATTTAGTCTGAAGCTCAAGAGCAGGCACCTGCACTAACACCGGATGATGGCTCACGCTGTGCTTCATTTTGGAATGTTATATAAATCATTCACCAGTCTCAAGTGTTCTACTGGAATAGGATGTAACATGAGGTTGAACTGTTTGATTCCACTTTTCTATCGGAGTTATAATGGAGATTTAGGGTGAAATAGGGCGATCAACTTGTCCTGTTATATAAGGAAAACGTAATACAATGTTTGTAGCTGTACAATTTCATCTAAATGGACATTCCACCAAGTCTTCATTTGGCCATGTCAATCACTGCACCAGTCATCCAGTAATTTTTTTCAGGATATCAATGACGAAAGGGCTTAAAAAATATACAGCCAACTTATAAGAAATCCTTTCAGGTATGGCCCATAGATGTTATATTTTCTTAATTTTAGGACAAGTTTTCTCTTGTGCTCCGGGTTCTGCCTTAAAGGGAACTTGTCACCAGTTTTATGGTGCCCTAACTAAGGGCAACATAAATAAGTGACTGATTTGCTTAGCAAAATTCTGGGTCACTTTCTTTAATTGTCCCAGTCAATCTGCCAACATCTTGTATTGAAAAGCTCCAGCTGATAATGATGAGTCATGAATATTTATGAGCTCCTGACTCTCCCCGCCCACCTGCTGCTGAGTGACAGTTTGTTTCCATAGGAATCAGCAGCAGGTTGGCAGGGGAGTGGCTATAGCTCTGAATTTATGGAGTGGTTCAGTGGTCTTCTCATCCTGGCTTGTAAACTTCCAGACAATGTAAGGGCTCATGCACATGGCCGCAAAACATGAATAATCCCAGCTGTGTGCATACCATTTTATTTTCAAACTGCTATAGAAATGTCCTGCCCTTGTCCACAAAAGGATAGTGTGCGGATCAAAGACACAGTTGTGTGCATGAGCCCTTAGGAGGAGAAAAAGAGCAAACCTTGGTTCCATTGCTGCGATATCCTTGAATGCTATTACTGCATCAAATGCACATACAGATCACAGCGCCACCTGCCGGATATGTTTTGAAACAGCTTAGCCTGGCCCAAAGAGGAATAAAAGCTGAGAAACATGGAGCAGAACCGGGAAAAGAAAACATAGAAACTAAGATATTGCTATGAAAGGGTAAAAAATACAGTTTTTAATATGAATTAGATTGTGGGCCCCCATAAAATGTAGTCAACAGGTCTACTTTCTATTCACTTGTACTGGTGAAAATAAAATTAAGCCTTTGGAAAGTCACGTTGCTCAAGTTTAGTCATATCATCCTGGCATCAGAATCTGTATACAACTGCTACATCTGCATCCCCTAGAGCTTTGTCCCTGCCCTCAGCCCTAAAAATCTAAAAATCATTTAACCTAATGGTGTATTTTATTTAATTTTTTTATAGTGTCGGGGAACCTCCGAGACGCATTGCGAGCAAGGCGTGGACAAGGCATCGCTTGGAACGGGAATTCCCCCTCAGTGAAATTCATGGAGCCCCCTTTTGGAGACGGACCAGGTAGCGACTGAAGCCAACTAGGGACACAGCCATGATTTCGTGAGCAAGGAACGCAACCATCATGACATCAACCGAACCCGACTAAGAACGTAACCATCATGGAACCTGGAGCCGACTGGAACCATCTAGGAGCGCAGTCATCATGTCATGAATAAGGAAAGCAACCATCATGACACGAACATAGCATGGAAACATGAACAGGCATAGCGAGGTACAGGACATGGAGCGGAACAGAAGACAACAATACAGAACCAGGCGACCCATACCGAGACATAGGTGGCCGGACAAAGGCAAAGGCAAAACCTGGCAAAGCAAAACATAGACAGACATGACAAAGCCAAAAGGGCAAGACACTCACCGGGCATGGACAAGGACATACATGAACATAAACATAGCAGGGTACAGACACCCTCAAGGCATGGCATGGCGTGGCATGGATAGCAAGAGCAGAAACATAGCAGGGTACGGGACAGCCTGAATTAACAGAACTGGCCCCCAGAATGCACACAAGAACAGGAACAGCCTGAATTAACAGAACTGACCACAAGCTATGTAGACTGAGCCCTGAATCTCCACGCTCAAAGACAGAAGTAGCAGCCTAACGAGCGCACCTGAAAGGACACACCCCTGGAACCGAAGAGGGAGTTTAACCCCATCAGAATCAAGCAGGGAGGTACCTAATCAGGTCAGGGGTAAACAAGAAACCACAGCAAAGAAGCTGCGATAAAGGACGTTGCCCCTAGCAACCAGCAACCACGGAACGCCGTAGCCAGAACGCAAGGGCGCAACAAACCTGAATACCCACTGGGAGATGATACCGCATTCCCCTTTAAGAGTTCTTCACCATCAATCAGTTCTACCCATGAACCTAGATTACTTTATACAATCCTCAGTGTTCTGGCATTTAAGACTCTATTTAGTCTGAAGCTCAAGAGCAGGCACCTGCACTAACACCGGATGATGGCTCACGCTGTGCTTCATTTTGGAATGTTATATAAATCATTCACCAGTCTCAAGTGTTCTACTGGAATAGGATGTAACATGAGGTTGAACTGTTTGATTCCACTTTTCTATCGGAGTTATAATGGAGATTTAGGGTGAAATAGGGCGATCAACTTGTCCTGTTATATAAGGAAAACGTAATACAATGTTTGTAGCTGTACAATTTCATCTAAATGGACATTCCACCAAGTCTTCATTTGGCCATGTCAATCACTGCACCAGTCATCCAGTAATTTTTTTCAGGATATCAATGACGAAAGGGCTTAAAAAATATACAGCCAACTTATAAGAAATCCTTTCAGGTATGGCCCATAGATGTTATATTTTCTTAATTTTAGGACAAGTTTTCTCTTGTGCTCCGGGTTCTGCCTTAAAGGGAACTTGTCACCAGTTTTATGGTGCCCTAACTAAGGGCAACATAAATAAGTGACTGATTTGCTTAGCAAAATTCTGGGTCACTTTCTTTAATTGTCCCAGTCAATCTGCCAACATCTTGTATTGAAAAGCTCCAGCTGATAATGATGAGTCATGAATATTTATGAGCTCCTGACTCTCCCCGCCCACCTGCTGCTGAGTGACAGTTTGTTTCCATAGGAATCAGCAGCAGGTTGGCAGGGGAGTGGCTATAGCTCTGAATTAAATATACGCCGGACTCAATGACATCACGCCGGACTCGAATCAGCTAATTAGCATGCGGCATGTGGCATCTTTGTGTGTATATTATGAGGTAACCATCTGTCACACCAGTAAGTGAATACATCTAAGGCACTTTTTAGTAGTTAATGATTGTATATAATTAGTTAGATTATAATCAAATATCCACATGACAGGTTCCCTTTAAGCATTACATACGGTACACTGCCAAGTACAGGGGAGTAAGGAGAAGAGATTGAAGTGACTTTTTGGGCAAAATTCTGGCTACAAAAATGTTGATTTCTTTTTAAGCACTTAATTTACTAAATGAGCAGTAATTGTTATAGTACTAATTCTTAGGGTCTATACTATGGTTCTGAGCAGGCTAAAGTACATTGGGTCCACTAAAGTACTATTCTGGGGGCCCACTCTCCTTAAACAAGAGATGACCTACTTTGACACCCTCAAATGGTGTTTTCCTTCACTGGACCAGACAGACCTCACTGAGGTCCACAGGAAACATAGAAACATAGAATGTGTCAGCAGATAAGAACCATTTGGCCCATCTAATCTGCCCAAAGGAAAGGTCTCAATTGACCCCGTGAATGGTAAATTTAAAGTAATTTTAAGGTTTTTAATTTGCAAATAGATGACGCTCACAGTGTTGTAAAAGCCATGCTTGAAGTAGGACAATTTGTGACGCTCACAGATACGCTTTCCCGAACAGCACAACATGTAGTTAGAAACAGGGCTGCAATTAAAATTCATCAATGCAAATGTGCTTAAAAATTTTTGTTATACACCAAGCGTGGACTTCCCCAGATAATCCTAATAGCAAGTCAAACATTATTTTAGATATGAACACAACATATTTTTGATTTTAATAAACTTTTATCCTTAAAGAATTTGATACTTCTCTACACAAACGGAGGCTGAATATAAAATTACTTAGAGCAACCAAATGATCAATTAGTGTTGCAATGTTAAAAACATATAACCTCACGCAATATCCCTGTGGCGGCTGCAGCTTCTTAATTAGTGATTTAATATTGGATGAAAAATGCAAGGACATTTGTAGGATTAGCTGTTCTTGCTTCTTACCACTATTTAATTAAAAGATATGAGATTTTTTGCTGATGTTAGACGCCATGGTTTAATAGAATTTGTTCCCCACCTGTTCTAGATCTTTTCAGTCGGACTGGCCCACCGGGGAGCCGATGAATTCCTCAGTAGGCCCTAGCTTGCACAGTCTAACTAGACTCATTTGCAGGAATGTAAGTGCCCTGACCGCTAATGTATTTAGATCATTAGCGCGGCACGCGACCGTCAGGCAGTTTCATGTAATCTGCCTGCTGATTGGGTGTCACGCTGCTGATGTATATACACTACATTCTCCACTAACTGAATTCGCTTCAGTGGGCCCAGGGAGTAGGGAAGTGCAGCAAGTAATAGGTTGCTGCCTGTGTTGCTGCAGAGACGTGGCCCATATTCTTTCACTGAGCGCCCCTCCTCCTGAAGAGTGAACTACGTCTGCATTCGTCATCTTGTTGACGGCACACAGTGATAGGCAGCATCCCTAGCTGCCCGCCCACATTCTACAGTCTTTGCAGAGCGCGGTGGCTGGTTTGCAGTCAGACAGGATGCTGACTGATGAAGGCAGCCAAAACAGAAGCCTGCCTCGGCCCCCCAGTTCAGGGGGTGGGTGGTTGAATGTGAAAGAAACAGTAAGCCATAGTGTCACATGCCAGTCCCCAAGATAAAATTAGTATTTACTGTGGCAAAAAAATAAAGCAGTGATTTTCAGTTTTTTTGGCCTTTCCAACTGGAAATTGCAACTCCCAGCCTGTCCTTTCAAATGCAGACCTTCAGGACCTGCTGGAAGTTGTAGTTTTCCATACTGCAAAATACTGCACCTTTGGAGTCCATTCAGATGTCCATAAGTGTTTTGGGTTCCGCAAATTGCAGATCTGCAAAACACGGATATCGGCTGTGTGCGTTCCGCATTTTGTGGACCGCACGTGGCCGGCCCTGTAATAGAAATGCATATTCTTGGATTAAGGGCAAGAATGGGACATGCTCTATCTTTTTTGCGGTGTCGCAGAATGGAATGAATGGGTCCACACCCTTTCCGCAAAATTGCAAACCCAGAACTACGGACGTCTGAACGGATCCTTAGAGGGCCTGCACATGATGCGGATTACATGTTTTTCCACATGGGTTCTCATTGCTTAAAAAAAACGCAGCGTAATACAGTACCAGGAAAGAGATGAGATGTCATGTAGACTTTGCTTTTTTCTCCAATGCCGAAATTGACCTGCTGTGTGTTTTCGAAATCTACAGCTTGTCAATTGTTTGTACAATTTTTGGGAAGATTTCAACCTTTGCAATACAAGGGTGCAAATTGTGAGAAAACCACTGCAAACTCGCCCAAAACACATGCAGTTATGCACAGTGTCGGACAGAGGTGCCCAGGGCCCACCAGTAAAATCTATTTTGGGTGCCCACCATACAGATACTTTCAAATATTACCTGCTCACACAGCAGCAAGATGCTACTAGATGATTGAATAAAGGATTCCCTGCAGCAATTTTGAGGTAGGACCTGGGGAGAAGAGGACACTGGCAGCTTTCCACTATACTTAGAAGTCATCTCTGATCGTGTCTATAATAATAAACTGGGGAGTTTCTTTAATAAACTATCAAGTTTTTTATATGAACATAGGCTGGTTAAGGTGCTGTACATTGAATATATGTATTTAGTGCAGAAAGTCTACTGTGTTATAGTGATGAGCGGTAGGGGCTATATTAGAATTCGAGATTATTTTATTGAATGCGAAAAATCTGCAATGTAAAAGTTGCGTAATGCGAATTTGTAATGCAAAATAAGTTTTCTGAGTTTCTCCTGAGACTGGAGAAAATGGTTGGCACGGCAGAACATTACAATAGCTTTATATGCAGATAGAGTCAAGTGCAAGTGCTCCAATATATTAGTGATTGCGCTAATCGGCAGTGATTAGAATATTTTAGCAGGTCTGACTACAGATTACTGATTGGTGCACTAAGTATTGTTGTGAACTTGACATTGCTTCCTTCTCATTGGCCCACAAGCAAGAAGCAGAGAGGAATCAGGTGTTCAGATGAAAAAAAGCTGAATATTCGATATAACGAATATATAGCACTATATTCTAAATATTAACAAATTCTCGAATAGGCGATATTCACAATAAAAATTTGCCATTTAAATATTTGTGCTCAACACTACTGTGTTATATGCCACTTGTGCAGGGGGTGGGAGACTAGGGGCCCACCTTCCTCAGGGGCCCACCGGGGGATTGACCTGTACCCCTGTGGGCCAGTCCGAGCCTGGCAAGACAGATGCTTTGATCCAAAATACACTAGAGGCCCTTTGTTCCATTACCAGAAGAACTTTAGACCTCCAAATTTCCTCGCAATCTGGCATCCATGATGGAGCTCTAACTTGGCATCCATCTCCTGGAGGAGCTTGCGGACCTGCCGCAAGAGGTCCAAAGAGGCCCCTGGACCCTTCAGATGGGTGGCAAGTATTTATAGGGTTTTGCTGGTGCACCATATTTCCTGTATGCCATCCAGTCTAAATGTTCCAGCCCATCTTCTTACTCCCAACCAGGAGCTGTATAGGGCTTTGTTGGTACGCCATATGTCCTGTAGGCTTATCGAAACAATATGGTCCAGCCCATATCCTCATTCCCAATCAGGAGGCTTATAGGGTTTTGCTAGTATGCCATACATCCTGCAGGCCATCCAAGCAATATGGTCCAGCCTATCTTCTCACTCCCGACCAAAAGCATGATAGGGCTTTGTTGCACAGCTATGCTTATTGTAAACCCTTTAACTACAAACAGACAACCAGACATAGCCACAGAACTAGTTCACCCTTCCTGCATTGCCACAAAGGTAGGCCGCCACCGAGACATGGCGGCACCTCAGGCACAGCTGGTCACATAGACATCCATTCAGAGCCAAGAACAGTCATCCATACCCTGCTGCATGAGTGGTCAGGAAGACATGGCAACAGAAGACATCAGCCATGCAGACACGTCGGCAGAAACCGTAAGCCATGCAGACGCTACAGGCACTCAGCCAACCAGGCATAGATGCTACAGGCCTTCAGTTGACCATACATAGACGCAGGCATAGACACACAGGCGTTCAGCCGACCAGGTATTTAATAAGCAAGGCATTCAATCAAGCAGGTATAGATGCAAAGGCATTGAGCCATACAGGCATCTATATTTAGCCAAACCAACATAACATTAAAGGCATTCAGCCAGGAAGTCCAGAGGCTCAAAAGCAAAGGGCAGACAACAAGGCTCTAAGGCCAGAGGCAGACAACCGGGCCCTGAGCCCTGAGGCAGACAACCAGGCCCAGAAGCCCTGAGGCGGACAACCAGGCCCAGAAGCCCTGAGGCAGACAACCAGGCCCAGAAGCCCTGAGGCAGACAACTAGGCCCTGAAGCCAAAAGGCAGACAGCCAGGCCCTGAAGCCAAGAGGCAGACAGCCAGGCCCTGAAGCCTAGAGGCAGACAGCCAAGCCCTGAAGCCAAGAGGCAGACAGCCAGGCTCTGAAGTCTTGAGGAAACCAACCAGGCACTGAAGCCATGAGTCAGCCAACCAGGCCCTGAAGCCATGAGGCAGCCAACCAGGCCCTGAAGCCATGAGGCAGCCAACCAGGCCCTGAAGCCATGAGGCAGCCAACCTGGCCCTGAAGCCATGAGGCAGCCAACCAGGCCCTGAATCCAAGAGGCTGCCAACCAGGCCCTAAAGCCATGAGGCAGCCAAACCAGGCCCTGAAGCCATGAGGCAGCCAACCAGGCCCTGAAGCCATGAGGCAGCCAACCAGGCCCTGAAGCCATGAGGCAGCCAACCAGGCCCTGAAGCCATGAGGCAGCCAACCAGGCCCTGAAGCCAACCAGGCCCTGAAGCCATGAGGCAGCCAACCAGGCCCTGAAGCCATGAGGCAGCCAACCAAGCCCTGAAGCCATGAGGCAGCCAACCAGGCCCTGAATCCAAGAGGCTGCCAACCAGGCCCTAAAGCCATGAGGCAGCCAAACCAGGCCCTGAAGCCATGAGGCAGCCAACCAGGCCCTGAAGCCATAAGGCAGCCAACCAGGCCCTGAAGCCATGAGGCAGCCAACCAAGCCCTGAAGCCATGAGGCAGCCAACCAGGTCCTGAAGCCATGAGGCAGCCAACCAGGCTCTGAAGCCATGAGGCAGCCAAACAAACTACAGGGACAGGAAACCACTGAGATGGGAGAGAGGCTTTACCTTTTTATTCTGCAGGTTTCCTGTCCCTGGGGGGCGGATCCTCTCTCTGTGGTGCTGTCATGAGGGAAGGGAAAATAAGGGTCTGGCTATGACATTACTTAATTCTCTTAGGATTCGGGGTGTATGCCATCCAGTCCTGGCGATTTGTCTATTTTAATCTTTTTAAGGCTCTGTTGTACTTCTTCCTGGGTCAGACAGGGCACTTTTAATGGGGAATTTACTTTCACATTCTGCATTTCATCTGACAGTTTATTTTCATTAGTGAATACAGCAGAGAATTTTTTTTTTTTTTATAGTTTTGCTTTCTCCTCATCGCTGTCTGCAACTCCTACTTCATTACTCTGTAGAGGGCCGAAACTTTCAGATTTATATTTTATACCATTTATATCATTGTAGAACATTTTAGGGTTAGTATTGCTCTCTTTGGAAATTAATCTCTCGGTCTGTAGTTTGGCTGCTTTTATTTGTTTTTTACATATTCTATTTTTCCCTTATAGTTTTTCAGTGCTTCGTTGCTACCCTCCTGTTTAAGTGATTTAAATGCTTTCTTTTTGTCATTTACTGTTTTTTCTTGTTCCTTAACCTTTTATTCCCATAAGGTATGTACAGTACCTCTCACAATTTGATTTTAGGATGCTTTTAAAAATATCCCATCTTCTGGCTGTATTTTTTTTTTAAACGACTTTGTCCCAGTTAGTTAGGCCTATGGCCTCTCTTAGTTGGCAAAATTTAGCTTTTTTGAAGTTTGGTATTTTTGTTCCTCCCTGAAGAAACACTCTTTTGAATGACAATTGGAAGGTTACTACTTTATGGTCACTATTTCCCAGGTGTCCCCCAACCTGCACATCTGTTGTTCTGTCAGGTCTATTGGTTAATACTAAGTCCATTATGGCTGTACCTCTAGTCGGGTCCTGAACCAGTTGGGAAAGGTAATTGTCTTTGGTTATTGCAAAGAACCTGTTTCCTTTATGAGATATACAGGTTTCAGTTTCCCAGTTTATATCTGGGTAGTTAAAGTCCCACGTAATAACGACCTTATTATGATCTGCCGCCTCGTCTATCTCGTTTAGTAGTAGATTTTCTGTGGACTAGTATTAGTATTTTATTATTGTTTTAGCCTCCATGTATTTCTACCCACAGGGACTCCACATCTTCATGTCCCTTTATATCTTCTCGAACTGTGGGCTTTAGACAGGACTTTACATAAAGGCAGACCCCTCCCCCTCTCCGTTTTTTGCGATCCTTTCTAAAAGACTGTAACCTTGTGCGTTAATTGCCCAGTCATAGCTATCATCCAGCCATGTCTCAGTTGTTCCCACTGTGTCATAGTCCTCCTCACCCATCACTAATTCCAGTTCACCAGTTTTATTAGTCAGGCTTCTGGCATTAGTATACATACAATTAAGAGGGTTATGTATATTTTGTACCCTACACCATTCCTTCTGAACTGTTCTAGTCCCTCCTTCCATTCCTTCCCCAGTCCCATTACCTTGTCCCCGGTCTCTATCTGCACTTTTCCTTATCTTCCCATCTTATAACGTAATTACCCTCCCCCAGTCTCCTGTTTAAACACTCCTCCAACCTTCTAGCCATCTTCTCCTCTAACACAGCTGCCCCTTCCCCATTGAGTTGAGGTGTAATTTAGAAACCTGATGTGAAGGGTCGAAGATTATAGGGGATAATTTGATTTATTTGAGAACCTGGTTGAGTAAATTACAATACAATGTGATTATGTAAATTTTGTGTCTGGAGATCGCTTATTTAGAAAAGACCTGAGCACTGCTGCAGCCGCACCCTTCCTCTGCCAGTGCAAGGTGCAAGGTGCATTATTGAAGGCAACAGAAAATTGCATTAGACTTGTCAGTAAAAGCAAAAAAAGGAAGAGACCACTGTGGTACTCAGCAGAAGTGGCCCAAATCATTAAAAATAAAAAGCTAGCATTTTGTAATTATAAAAAAACCCAGAGCAATGAAGATAAGGAAATCTACAAGATTAGGCAGAAAGAGGCCAAGCAAGTTATAAGAACTTCTAAAGCTCAGGCAGAAGAAAAACTAGCTCAGTCTATGAAAAAAGGGGATAAGACATTCTTCAGATATATAAATGAAAAAAGGAAATTAAAACAAGGAATAACTAAATTAAAAATAAAGGACGGAAGGTATGTAGAAGAGAATAAAGGGCTAGCCGACTGCCTTAATGAATACTTCTGTTCAGTTTTTACAAAAGAAAAAGGAGAAGGACCTCCACTAGAAAGGATGACTATTAAATCGTTTGATGCATGTGTCTTTACAGAGGAAGATGTTCTAAGTTTGCTGTCTAAAGTGAAGACAAATAAGTCACAGGGGCCTGATGAGTGGTGAGCTGGCAAAACCGTTAACAGATTTATTTAACCAATCATTAGTAACAGGAGTCATCCCGGAAGATTGGAAATTGGCAAATGTCGTGCCCATTCACAAGAAAGGTAGTAAGGAGGAATCGAGCAACTATAGACCAGTGAGTCTGACATCAATAGTAGGCAAATTAATGGAAACCCTATTAAAGGATAGGATTGTGGAACATCTAAAATCCCATGGATTGCAAGATGAAAAACAGCATGGGTTTACTTCAGGGAGATCATGTCAAACAAATCTTATAGATTTTTTTGACTGGGTGACTAAAATAATAGACGGTGGAGGTGCAGTAGACATCGCATATCTAGATTTTAGTAAGGCTTTCGACACTGTCCCACATAGAAGACTTATCAATAAACTGCAGTCATTGAGCATGGACTCCCATATTGTTGAGTGGATTAGGCAGTGGCTGAATGACAGACAACAGAGGGTTGTAGTCAATGGAGAACATTCAAAACAAGGTCATGTTACCAGTGGGATTCCACAGGGATCTGTACTGGGACCAATTTTGTTTAATATCTTCATAAGTGATATTGCAAAAGGCCTCGATGGTAAGGTTTGTCTTTTTGCTGATGACACAAAGATATGTAACAGGGTTGATGTTCCTGGAGGGAAACGCCAAATGGAAAAGGATTTAGGAAAACTAGAAGAATGGTCAGAACTCTGGCAACTGAAATTTAATGTGGATAAGTGCAAGATAATGCACCTGGGGCGTAAAAACCCAAGGGCAGAATATAGAATATTTGACACAGTCCTGACCTCAGTATCTGAGGAAAGGGATTTAGGAGTAATTATTTCAGAAGACTTAAAGGTGGGAAGACAATGTAATAAAGCAGCACGAAATGCCAGCAGAATGCTTGGATGTATAGGGAGAGGTATAAGCAGTAGAAAGAGTAAAGTGCTTATGCCGCTGTACAGATCACTGGTGAGACCTCACTTGGAGTATTGTGCGCAGTACTGGAGGCCATATCTCCAGAAGGATATAGATACTCTAGAGAGAGTTCAGAGAAGAGCTACTAAACTGGTCCATGGATTGCAGGATAAAACTTACCAGGAAAGGTTAAAAGACCTTAATATGTATAGCTTGGAAGAAAGAAGAGACCGAGGGGATATGATAGAAACTTTTAAATACATAAAGGGAATCAACTCGGTAAAGGAGGAGAGCATATTTAAAAGAAGAAAAACTACCACAAGAGGACACAGTTTTAAATTAGAGGGGCAAAGGTTTAAAAGTAATATGAGGAAGTATTACTTTACTGAGAGAGTAGTGGATGCATGGAATAGCCTTCCTGCAGAAGTGGTAGCGGCAAATACAGTGAAGGAGTTTAAGCATGCATGGGATAGGCATAAGGCTATCCTTCATATAAGATAGGGCCAGGGACTATTCATAGGATTCAGATATATTGGGCAGACTAGATGGGCCAAATGGTTCTTATCTGCCGACACATTCTATGTTTCTATGTTTCTAGAAGTTAATAGTAATTGGAGGAATTAGACCATGTGATTGGCAAGTAGGGGGGATGTCTTTTAAGAGATAGTCCTGCATGTTATATACTTATATGACCCTTTTTGGTGAAATGAAACAAAATGTATGAAATATGAGAACCTATGTGTTTTTGCAGGAGTGGTAACACCACTCTGTGGTGTTACAACGTCACTATGTCGAGCTGTTTTTCTTAATACTTAGGACACAAGACTACTGACTGATGTTGAAGCCCAGGTCCAAATCCAGTGATCGTTCGTATCAGAAAACACTTTCCGTGTGCCTTGAGACTAGAATCTCCATTGCTGATCTAAGAGCTGCGCGGTTTTTATATAATTTGTAACACTTTATTTGTCAGTCGGCACTGCAGGATGAATTATGTAATTCCACTGCTTCATGTCCTGGAGGGGATGCTGACAAATATGATTGGTGATGGGACAGAAAATGTGGCACCTACATCTCATGGCCACCTGAGCCCTGAAGAGGAGGAGGACATAAACGACCACAAATTCGATAAACAACTAGGTGGTTTATCTGCCCAAGTGACAGGATAGAAGCAGGAGGAGAAGGAGGTGCTAGAGGATGATGAGGACGTAGATGACTCTGACAGACCGTGCCAGTATACAGTGGAGATGGAGGCAGGGAGGCTCTCAGAATCCCTTGCGCAAATGGCCAGATGCATGGTTTCTTGTATGCTTACTGACATCCGGATTGTTAGAAGGTATGACTATTGGCTATCCACATTGTTAGACACTCGCTACCAGTCAAAAATGGGGGCATATTTTAGACCTTTTGAGAGGGATGCAAAAATGGACTACTACAAACTTGCTGTGTAGTCAGTTGGTCGCTGTCTGCGAGCACCATTACCCGCCCTCACGAAAGTCTGACCGGTGGGGAACCTCTGCGCTCACACTCCACTGCCATGACTGGAGGGGGGGAAGGGTCTGGAATCCATGATAAGCTGTTTTTTTCAGCCGCCTACTGAAGAAACCTTCCAGAAGCAGGAGCAGGACATGCAGCAGAACCTCAACCAGCAGGTGGTGGCATACTTTGACTGCACCTTGTCACCCATGATCCTGGACTACTGGGCATGAAAACTTGAATAGTGGCTGCAACTGGACCGGTTTGCCATGGGCATGCTTTCCTGTCCGGCCAGTAGTGTGGCATCAGAGCAGATGTTCAGTGCTGCGGGGTGCATAGCTACTACTTAGAGAACTCTCCTTTCCTCCCAAAATGTTGAGAGACCAACCTTCATCAGGATGAATCAGACATGGACCAACCTGGATTTCCAGACACCGGTGCCTGATGCAACAGAATAGATCATTCTACCACTGATGAGCATACTGTAGTGTGCTGCCATATTGGAATATTCTGCAAAATGGGCTGTTACTTTTGGCCATTTGATGCTGCCACCATTCTGATGCTGCTACCTGCCTGATGCCACACACCTGCTGCCTTTACTGCTATTCCTACAAAGGGGCTTCGTGGCCTACTGATACGTACATGTTAGATTTTTTAAAAGAATATGCATGCCACTGGGCCTTGCTATTACACTGCTGTTGTTGAGTTCTGGTACTACTGTGATCTGTCAACATCTTGTGATGTATGCCACTGCTGTTGATCCCCCCCCACTTTGTCATGGGGCCACTATTGTCCCTGTTACTGCCACTGCTCCTGCCCTCCCTCTCCACTCTGTCATGGGGTCACTACTGTCACCATCACTGCCACTTTCCCCACTCTGTAATGGGGCCACTACTGCCATTGCTGCTGCCACCACAGTCCCCACTCTGTCATGGGCCCACTGCTGCTGCTGCCACTGTCCCCACTCTGTCATGGGGCCACTATTGTCACAGTTACTGCAACTGCTGCAGCCAGCACCCTCCCCACTACTGCTGCTGCCACTGTCCTCACTCTGTCATGGGGCCACTTCTGCTGCTGCCACTGTTCCCACTCTGTCATGGGACCACTATTGTCACTGTTACTGCCACTGCTGCTGCCAGCACCGTCCCCACTCTGTCATGGAGCCACTATTGTCATGGTTACTGCCACTACTTCCACTGTACCCACTACTGCTGCTGCCACTGTCTCCACTCTGTCATGGGGCCACGACTGCTGCTGACACTGTTCCCACTCTGTCATGGGTACTACTACTGCTTCTGCCATCATCCTTACTCTGTCATGGGGCCACTATTGTCACTGTTACTGCCACTGCCTTCACCATCCCCACTCTGTCATGGGGCCAATACTTGAATCTTGGGGCACTGCACGGTAAAGTTCACAGTGATAAATTAGGCCTGACAACAACATTGACCTGTAATACTGATGCATAGTGATACAACAGCTAACAGAAGGGATTAAAAAGCACGTATTTGGACTGCCACAACATGCATTAAAATATATATTTTTTTCTCCACTACGTTATTGGTGCTGTTCCACTAAGAAGCCACTTGGACACAGCTCCTGCAGGGGCGCACACATTTTTTTGCTTTACTGAAGGGTGCTGTATGCTTTAATTTTTGTTTAACAGAAGGGATTAGCTATGAATATTGGTGCATACTGTTACTGCCACTGCTGCTGACTCTTGGGGCACTGCACAGTTAAGTCCACGGAGTTAAATGAATCCTGACAATTTTATTGACCTGTAATACTGATGCACGGTAATTCGACAGCTAACAGAGGGGATTAGCTTTGAATATTGCTGCCCTACACAGTGATGTAGGCGATGATAAATTACATCTGCCTGTAATACTGATGGCACAGTATCTACAGAAAGGATTAACTATGAATGTGGGTTAGTGGCGTCGCTAGAGGGGGGCGAGGGGGGGCAATTGCCCCCCCTATGTTGTTCCTTGCCCCCCCGGGTGCCCCCCCGCTGATTCCCCTGAGTGAATACTAATGAGCGCTTCCATTATGGAAGCGCTCATTAGTACCGAAGAACCAGGAAGTGGTGAACGCTCTGTACTCACCACTTCCTGGTCCTCGGCTGTCGGCTGTGCAGGGCTGCGCACAGCGTGAGGTCGCTCTGTGACCTCACGCTGTGCGCGCCAGTTTAGAGCACAGTCGACTGAGGAGGGAGAAAATGGCAGGCGGCGTCCGTCCAGGAGCAGGAGAGGTAAGTGTTTTTTTATTTTATTTTATAAAAAATGTGGCTGCTGGGGGCATTATGGGGGCTAATAGGAGGCATATGGGGCTAATAGGAGGCATATGGGGGCATTTAGACGCATATGGGGCTAATTGGAGGCATATTTGGGGGCTAATTGGAAGCATATTTGGGGGCTAATTGGAGGCATATGGGGGCATTTGGAGGCATATTTGGGGGCTAATTGGAGGCATATTTGGGGGCTAATAGGAGGCATATTTGGGGGCTAAAAGGAGGCATATGGGGCTAATAGGAGGCATATGGGGGCTAATAGGAGGCATATGGGGGCTAATTGGAGGCATATGGGGTCTATGGGGCTAATTGGAGGCATATGGGGGCTAATTGGAGGCATATAGGGGCTAATTGGAGGCATATAGGGGCTAATTGGGGGCTAATAGGAGGCATATGGGGGCTAATTGGTGGCTAATTGGAGGCATATGGGGGCTAATTGGAGGCATATGGGGTCTATGGGGCTAATTGGAGGCATATGGGGGTTAATTGGAGGCATATGGGGGCTAATATGAGGCATATGGGGGCTAATTGGAGGCATATGGGGGCTAATTGGAGGCATATGGGGGCTAATTGGAGGCATATGGGGGCTAATTGGAGGCATATAGGGGCTAATTGGAGGCATATAGGGGCTAATTGGGGGCTAATAGGAGGCATATGGGGGCTAATTGGTGGCTAATTGGAGGCATATGGGGGCTAATTGGAGCCATATGGGGGCTAATTGGAGGCATATGGGGTCTATGGGGCTAATTGGAGGCATATGGGGTTAATTGGAGGCATATGGGGGCTAATTGGGGGCTAATAGGAGGCATATGGGGGCTAATAGGAGGCATATGGGGGCTAATAGGAGGCATATGGGGGCTAATAGGAGGCATAATGGGGGCTAATAAGAGGCATAATGGGGGCTAATTAGAGGCATAATGTGGGCTAATGAGGCATAATGTGGGCTAATGAGGCATAATGGGGCTAATATGAAGAATAATGGGGGCTAATGAGGCATAAGGGCTGATATGGGGGCTAATGAGAGGCATAATGAGGGCTAATGAGAGGCATAATGTGTCATCCACAGATGCCCCCATAACAGTGTGTCTTCCACAGATCCACCATAACAGTGCGCCTGTGCACTGACGAGAGACAGAAAGAAGGGGAAAGAATCCGCGGAAGCAAGCAGAGGACGGCACAGCAGACGACTGAATAGCTTCTTTTGTAAGTAAATTGTTTTATTATAAATGTATCCCTGCATACCGCAACTCTCTAGTATTTTGTAATCTTATTTCTATATACTTATTTTTTTTTTGCCCCCCCATTTTTGACTGTGGTATCTTTGTGCCCCCCCTATATATTGTTCCTAGAGTCGCCACTGATGTGGGTGCACTAGAACATAATGCACACTGCGATACACTCTCCCTGCAGTCTCTCTGCACTCTCCCTGCAATTTAAATTCCAAGCCTTCACATTGAGATTGGGCCACCAAGTGCCATAAATATGATAAGAGAGAGGTGTCTAGGTTTACCAGATTTATCGTGATTTGTGACAAATCATTTCGGAACTAATCAAATTTCTTGATGAAGTTTTGTGAATTGTCTGAATCGAATATTTCAAAACTTCGCTCATCTCTAGTCTTGGGCATCCTGTCTGTGACATACAAATGTCTTATATAGGAAGTGGTTGTTGCGATGATAAACACCTTTAAAGAAATGCAAACATACCAGATGGAGTTTCAGCTACAGGGAAAATTAAAAAATATTTTTATTTTTCCTTCCTCATCTAAAATTCACCCACAACTGGAAATCACACAATCTGTTCTCTGGTTCCTAAAGACTACACAATATTCCAGGGTTAGTGAGATGCATAGAGGTTAATTAAAATTCAACAACTTTTGTTTTAATCAGTGCATGCCGATACAGCAGGAAATGCCGTCAAGTCCTCAGTGCAATTATTGCTCCTTTCCAGCAGTCGATTAATAGACATATTGCTTAAAAACCTTGACATTTTTCATGATTGACACTTCTGCAGCTGTGTCCCACTCTGCAGATCGAGAACGAAAATGACTCTTTTACTTGTGAGGCTGGGAGCTATTGACAGAAATGTGTCTGAACAAAGCTATTTTCAAACAAGGGAGTTTCTTAGGGGGACACCAGGTCAACAATGTAAAAAAAAAAAAAAAGGAATTCAGTTTTTATTTTTTAAGTAGATTGCAGTTCACTAGAGGAGGCTATTAAATGAAGATATAGCTGTGTAATAGAAGCAATGATTAGATATTG
Source organism: Bufo gargarizans (assembly GCF_014858855.1). NCBI lineage: Eukaryota > Metazoa > Chordata > Amphibia > Anura > Bufonidae > Bufo > Bufo gargarizans. Next base: position 275,754,525 of record NC_058085.1, on the reverse strand, counting down.
TAAAGTTTAGAATAAATTTTGTTTAGTGAGGTCAGGATTACCAGTAAATAATGGAGGGGGGATCTGGTCATTGGGGGCCCCGATTCCTGAGAAAGATGGGGTCACATTTTTCAACGCTAAGGTAATCACATACAAGGTCAGAATTTAAAGAGGGCACATTGGGCAACATGCCTTTTGGACGTCCACCACTTTGTGGATGTAGAGGTTCTCCACTATCCCATTACCCATTTGGTGATCATTGCCATCAAGAGGGGAAGAGGAGGCCACGTATGCTTATGGCTCTCTGTTTTGAAGTGGTGGACTTGACTGTCTCCATGACTTCTATAGGCTTCAATTGCGAGAGCCATGCTAAAGCATTGTCATACCATGGCTATAATTGAGGGTCAGGGTCTCAGAGGCTGGATGGAGGCCCCTACCAAAGGGGTTGTCCAGAGTCAGATAAATCTTGTACATGAAATGTATAATAAATGAACTACATGGATAGTCTTATTCCTCCACTTCCACTTTTGTTCTGGCACAGCAAATAGCAACCCCCTCCTCTCTGTGCTGGTGACATAATAAAGGGGTTTAGCCAGCCCATCATTGACATGGAACTGGGTGATGGAAAGTAGAGGTACTGGAGGAGGGGTCTGAAATAAGATTATCCACACAGATTTGAACAGCACAGTATATTAGTAATTTTAATTACTTTATATTTCATAAGCAGTAAACAAGATTTACACAGATGAAAGACCACGGTCTATTGAAAAAAAGAACAGATACGTTTTTGTCTACTCAGGATGACCCTTTTCATATACACAATTAGGGAATATAGGTAACTAACTGAGAAGAGTGGGTCATGATCTGGAGGACTGGGCACAACATATTTTACAGGGTTTCACATTGACTTCAATAGACACCTTGTATTTTTACATTTCTACTTGTAGGGAAAACATGGACTGGCTGGCATCTTCTTCTAGCGACTACAGTTGATTGTGAGGAATTTCAGTATTCACATTTCCAGCTGTTTTAAGAGGGTTGCTACACTGACCAGACTGGACGTTGAGACAATCGGGTATCTGGTTTGATGTCCATTCCCCGAGCTAGGCTGGGTATTTAAGACTTGTGTTCACTTCTCTCTCATCTTATGCATTTGTTACCCCAGCTCCTGTGTTTTGTGCTACTTTTAACTACTGCATTTAGCCACCTGAATGTGGCTTGTTTTCTAGATTTATCCCTCGGCTGCTGTTTTGGCTTCTTCTGCTGATTTCTACTGGTATTCTTACTGTGGCTAGTTTCTGGATTTACCCCTCGTCTGCTGTTTTGGCACTGTTCTGTAGGGATGGACGAACATCGGCAGGGACGTTTCGCGAACGCCCGATCGCGATCAAATGTTTGTGAACCGCGTTCGCGGCGGGCCCTATTCACTTTAATGGCACGCAAACCTGAAAAACCTTCAGGTCATATTTTCAGCCACCAAATACTTACTAGAAGTGCACAAATAGTGCCACAACATGGACAGTGACATACCAGAGGGGGATCACTGGCAAAAATTCCCACATAAAATGTGTATTTTAATCAGGGGCCATTTGTATGCGTCTTAAAGGGAAACTCTAAAAAATGTGCCCTGCTGGAGCCTAGACATTTTTTATTTTAGGCCATGGGAGTAGGGGCCCCAAAAATTAAGCATTCACCTGACAGAAAAGAACAAGTGATTATGTGGCTGGAGGTTTATTAGACGGTCAGTGGATAACAATTTTACTGTAGGCCAGTGGAGTACAGGCCCCAAAAATTAGGCATTCACATGACAGAAAAGGCCTTTTATGCTGCTGTATATACATAAAACAAGAACCATTCTTTGTTCTGTGTGGTGGCGGATATGTGTGGGCTGGCATGAGGAAATTCAATTACATGTGGTCGTTACAGGTGTTAAATTCCTATGAAATCCATGCCTCATTCATTTTTAGAAATGTGAGATACTCCACACTGTCGTGAGCTAGGCTAGTGCACTTAGCGGTCACGATCCCCCTGCTGCTCTGAACGCCCTTTCGGACAGGACACTCGACGAGGGGCAAGCCATGGCCAATTGTGCCAACTCTGGTCACAGGTCAAGCCTGCACACCCAGCAGTCCAGGGGTTCATCGCTTCTCAGAGCATCCACATCGGCCGTTAACCCAATGTAGTCGGACACCTGTTGGTCTAGGTGTTCCCTGATGCTGGATCCGGAGGGCGGCTGTCGATGGGTTGACTGCAAGAATGATCTCATATCCAAAGTGACCAACACATCTTCAAACCGCCCTACTGCAGGCGCAGTAGGATTGGTACTCACACCTATTTTTACTGTGGGTGGAAATTCCTCTGCCAGCGCCTGCAACAGAAGAATGCAGCATCTCTTGCAGCAAAGCCTGGAAATGCTGCCTTCTATCAGCCCTCTGTGATGCTGGTAACATGTCTGCCATTTTGTGTTTGTACTAGGGGTCTAAGTACATTACCAACCAGTACTGGTCCTTGCCCTTTATGCTTTTTATAAGGGGTTTCCTCTTCAAACACTGGAGCATGATGGCCCCCATTTGCACTAAATTGGAAACGGTGGAGTGCCCTGGCTCCTGTTCATCGCCCAGGAGAATTTTGTCCTCGGTCTCCTCTCCCCAGCCACGGACAACACCAGGGATCCCCGAAAAGTTTAAAGTCCCCCTCAAAGCCTTCTCTTCTTGCTCCTCCCCCAGCTATCATCCTCCTTTGACTCCTCTTCAGACTCCTGCTGACTTGTCTCAGGTGGAGTAGCCCCCCCCTGGGAATTTATTCAGCATTGCAACTTCCTCATCTTCCAGCTCCTACTCCTCAAAGGCTTGAACAATGAGATAACGCAATGCAAGCTCTAGAAAGAAGACGTAAGGTACGATGTCACTGATGGTGTCTTGGCTGTGCCTGACTAGTTTGGTGATCTCATCAAATGGCCGCAGAAGTCTGCATGCGTCGCACACGAGCAGCCACTGGTGCGGTGAAAAGAAACCAAGCTCCCAGAACCTGTCCTGCTGCAGAGTTCGCACAGGTAGTCGTTAACGTCACGTTGCTGCTGAAGCAGCCTATGAAGCATATACAAGGTGGAGTTCCAGCACGTCGGACTGTCACAAATCAGATGTCTGATAGGCAGATGGTGTCGCTGTAGTGGTCAGATGAGGAAAAGACTGCAGGGCAGGGTCCAAATACAGTACAGCAGACAAAGAGGCTGAAGCAGATACTGGCTTTATTAAAGAACAAAATATAACGCCTGGAAAATCGGATTAACAGTATTATGCCGATGCACCAGAGGTGCAATCGAAAAATGATACAAACAGTGCTAACAGGTTTACATAAATTTACAGGAAGGATAACTGAACTTTGCATCCACAAAAATGCGCTCCAAACAGCAAACACATACAAATGCAGGCTACTCTCCTCTGATATTTTCCTGTCTGCCCCTGCTAACGCACTGACTAAAGTTTCCTGCTCTATGCCCTACCACAGATTAGCACTGGTGCACACTCACAGTTCTGCAGGTAGCTGCTTGTCTTGGTCTGGTATGTGTAGGCAGGTGCAGTCTGGCTCCTGATTCGGTCGCTTGCTTTTCCCAGCGCAGTCTTTTCATCTCTCTGTCTGGACTGCAGGTACAGGCATCCACATAGTTCAGCTCTCACAGGAGTAACATATCCTGTACTGGTCTCTGAATTGCACAATCTCACTACACTCGGACACACTTCACAGACTCTGTTGATCTGTCCCACATCAGCCAGGAAAAATCACTTTATAGTCCCTGTTGATCTGTTTCACAACAGCCAGTCTCTCTCTGTTCACCTCAGCAAGGTCGCAGCACTCCTGTTCTTTGAGTACAGGAACTTGAACTCCTCCTACATCCTCTGGGATCAACAACAACAACATTTCTTTCTTTTCTTTCTTTTTTTTTTCTTTTCTTTCTTTTCTTTCTTTTCTGTGGCTGGAGGAAAGCATTACAGTCTGTGTGAAACCTTATCACTAGCAATACAGCGTCATGTAACTTGGTGATTCTAGTGGCTGACCCTTACATGCCTCCCCACTTAAAGGTGTCTGTCCTTGGCCTTGCTATATAGTCCATGAGAAAAGGAATGATTAATACAACTTCTATACGGCAGTACAACATTGTCCACAATACATACAGGAGGACCAAATGAACTCATCGGCAGTGTACCTGTTTGGTGGACCCCTGCAGTAAGCCTACTAGATCTCTGGAGGTCTTGACTATCTGTCACGGATGGTATTGCAGAAAACAAGAAGTAACAAATAAAGATCCGACTGACTTGATCCCAAACTAAGGAACAAAAGGGTGAGCCCTATTAAAGCCCTATAGCTCTCCCTGACTGCTCAGCCCATGCAAATATCTCTGTGATATAAAGTTGCATGTCCACGTACCTAGACTGAGTGACACCTGAAATCCCTATAATAGTGAGGTGACATGACCACCGGCTCCCTGCACTTAATACGGAGGGAGTCAGGGTCACCTAGAATCAAGCCAACAGGAAAACACAAATAAAGGGATAGACTTAACTGAGAAACCAGCAGTAGCAAACTTCTAGCAGTGAGCACAATCCAGGAAGTAGTATAAACCGCAAAGTGAGGCAGTATGGGAGGGGATATAAAGGGATGCAATCACTGCTAATAGATGACAGCTGGGAGAGGGAGAAGAGATGTCAAAGCGAAACCAAAACAAAAGAACATCATGCAGGAGGTACTGAACAACGTCTGTCAGAACTTCTCAGATATCTGGCGGTGACAGTACCCCTCCCTCTACGAGTGGACTCCGGACTCTCAGAGCCCACCTTCTCAGGATGGGACCTATGGAACACTCTGATAAGACGAGTGGCCTTAATGTCCACCACTGGAACCCACATCCTCTCCTCAGGACCATAACCCTCCCAATGAACGAGGTACTGAAGAGAACCGCGGATAATACGAGAGTCCACAATCCTAGAGACCTGAAATTTAAGATTACCATCAACCACAATCAGAGGCGGAGGCAAAGAGGAGGGTACAGTGGGTTGGACATAAGGTTTTAATAGGGACTTGGGAAAAACATTATGGATCTTCCAAGTCTGAGGAAGATCAAGACGGTAGGCAACGGGATTGATGACGGACAAGATTTTGTAAGGCCAAATAAACTTAGGACTAGAGTTGAGCGAACACCTGGATGTTCGGGTTCGAGAAGTTCGGCCGAACATCCCGGAAATGTTCGGGTTCGGGATCCGAACCCGATCCGAACTTCGTCCCGAACCCGAACCCCATTGAAGTCAATGGGGACCCGAACTTTTCGGCACTAAAAAGGCTGTAAAACAGCCCAGGAAAGAGCTAGAGGGCTGCAAAAGGCAGCAACATGTAGGTAAATCCCCTGCAAACAAATGTGGATAGGGAAATGAATTAAAATAAAAATTAAATAAATAAAAATTAACCAAAATCAATTGGAGAGAGGTTCCATAGCAGAGAATCTGGCTTCCCGTCACCCACCACTGGAACAGTCCATTCTCAGATATTTAGGCCCCGGCACCCAGGCAGAGGAGAGAGGTCCCGTAACAGAGAATCTGTCTTCATGTCAGCAGAGAATTAGTCTGCATGTCATAGCAGAGAATGAGGCTTCACGTCAGCCACCACTGCAACAGTCCATTGGCATATATTTAGGCCCAGCACACACACAGGCAGAGGAGAGAGGTCCCGTAACAGAGAATCTGGCTTCATGTCAGCAGAGAATCAGTCTGCATGTCATAGCAGAGAATCAGGCTTCACGTCAGCCACCACTGCAACAGTCCATTGTCATAAATTTAGGCCCAGCACCCAGGCAGAGGAGAGAGGTCCCGTAACAGAGAATCTGGCTTCATGTCAGCAGAGAATCAGTCTTCATATCATAGCAGAGAATCAGGCTTCACGTCACCCACCACTGTAAGAGTCAATTTTCATAAATTTAGGCCCAGAACCCAGGCAGAGGAGAAAGGTCCCGTAACAGACAATCTGGCTTCATGTCAGCAGAGAATCAGTCTTCATATCATAGCAGAGAATCAGGCTTCACGTCACCCACCACTGTAAGAGTCAATTTTCATAAATTTAGGCCCAGAACCCAGGCAGAGGAGAAAGGTCCCGTAACAGACAATCTGGCTTCATGTCAGCAGAGAATCAGTCTTCATATCATAGCAGAGAATCAGGCTTCACGTCACCCACCACTGTAAGAGTCAATTTTCATAAATTTAGGCCCAGAACCCAGGCAGAGGAGAAAGGTCCCGTAACAGACAATCTGGCTTCATGTCAGCAGAGAATCAGTCTTCATATCATAGCAGAGAATCAGGCTTCACGTCACCCACCACTGTAAGAGTCAATTTTCATAAATTTAGGCCCAGAACCCAGGCAGAGGAGAAAGGTCCCGTAACAGACAATCTGGCTTCATGTCAGCAGAGAATCAGTCTTCATATCATAGCAGAGAATCAGGCTTCACGTCACCCACCACTGTAAGAGTCAATTTTCATAAATTTAGGCCCAGAACCCAGGTAGAGGAGAAAGGTCCCGTAACAGACAATCTGGCTTCATGACAGCAGAGAATCAGTCTGCATGTCATAGCAGAGAATCAGGCTTCACGTCAGCCACCACTGCAACAGTCCATTGTCATAAATTTAGGCCCAGCACCCAGGCAGAGGAGAGAGGTCCCGTAACAGAGGATCTGGCTTCATGTCAGCAGAGAATCAGTCTGCATGTCATAGCAGAGAATGAGGCTTCACGTCAGCCACCACTGCAACAGTCCATTGGCATATATTTAGGCCCAGCACACACACAGGCAGAGGAGAGAGGTCCCGTAACAGACAATCTGGCTTCATGTCAGCAGAGAATTAGTCTGCATGTCATAGCAGAGAATGAGGCTTCACGTCACCCACCACTGCAACAGTCCATTGGCATATATTCAGGCCCAGCACCCAGGCAGAGGAGAGAGGTCCCGTAACAGAGGATCTGGCTTCATGTCAGCAGAGAATCAGTCTGCATGTCATAGCAGAGAATCAGGCTTCACGTCAGCCACCACTGCAACAGTCCATTGTCATAAATTTAGGCCCAGCACCCAGGCAGAGGAGAGAGGTCCCGTAACAGAGGATCTGGCTTCATGTCAGCAGAGAATCAGTCTGCATGTCATAGCAGAGAATCAGGCTTCACGTCAGCCACCACTGCAACAGTCCATTGTCATAAATTTAGGCCCAGCACCCAGGCAGAGGAGAGAGGTCCCGTAACAGACAATCTGGCTTCATGTCAGCAGAGAATTAGTCTGCATGTCATAGCAGAGAATCAGGCTTCATGTCAGCCACCACTGCAACAGTCCATTGGCATATATTTAGGCCTAGCACACAGGCAGAGGAGAGGTTCATTCAACTTTGGGTAGCATCGCAATATAATGGTAAAATGAAAATAAAAATAGGATTGAATGAGGAAGTGCCCTGGAGTCCAATAATATATGGTTATGGGGAGGTAGTTAATGTCTAATCTGGACAAGGGACGGACAGGTCCTGTGGGATCCATGCCTGGTTCATTTTTATGAACGTCAGCTTGTCCACATTGGCTGTAGACAGGCGGCTGCGTTTGTCTGTAATGACGCCCCCTGCCGTGCTGAATACACGTTCAGACAAAACGCTGGCTGCCGGGCAGGCCAGCACCTCCAAGGCATAAAAGGCTAGCTCTGGCCACGTGGACAATTTAGAGACCCAGAAGTTGAATGGGGCCGAACCATCAGTCAGTACGTGGAGGGGTGTGCACACGTACTGTTCCACCATGTTAGTGAAATGTTGCCTCCTGCTAACACGTTGCGTATCAGGTGGTGGTGCAGTTAGCTGTGGCGTGTTGACAAAAGTTTTCCACATCTCTGCCATGCTAACCCTGCCCTCAGAGGAGCTGGCCGTGACACAGCTGCCTTGGCGACCTCTTGCTCCTCCTCTGCCTTGGCCTTGGGCTTCCACTTGTTCCCCTGTGACATTTGGGAATGCTCTCAGTAGCGCGTCTACCAACGTGCGCTTGTACTCGCGCATCTTCCTATCACGCTCCAGTGCAGGAAGTAAGGTGGGCACATTGTCTTTGTAGCGTGGATCCAGCAGGGTGGCAACCCAGTAGTCCGCACAGGTTAAAATGTGGGCAACTCTGCTGTCGTTGCGCAGGCACTGCAGCATGTAGTCGCTCATGTGTGCCAGGCTGCCCAGGGGTAAGGACAAGCTGTCCTCTGTGGGAGGCGTATCGTCATCGTCCTGCCTTTCCCCCCAGCCACGCACCAGTGATGGACCCGAGCTGCGTTGGGTGCCACCCCGCTGTGACCATGCTTCATCCTCATCCTCCTCCACCTCCTCCTCATCCTCGTCCTCCTCGTCCTCCAGTAGTGGGCCCTGGCTGGCCACATTTGTACCTGGCCTCTGCTGTTGCAAAAAACCTCCCTCTGAGTCACTTCGAAGAGACTGGCCTGAAAGTGCTAAAAATGACCCCTCTTCCTCATCCTCCTCCTCCTCCTCCTGGGCCACCTCCTGTTCCATCATCGCCCTAAGTGTTTTCTCAAGGAGACATAGAAGTGGTATTGTAACGCTGATAACGGTGTCATCGCCACTGGCCATGTTGGTGGAGTACTCGAAACAGCGCAACAGGGCACACAGGTCTCGCATGGAGGCCCAGTCATTGGTGGTGAAGTGGTGCTGTTCTGTAGTGCGACTGACCCGTGCGTGCTGCAGCTGAAACTCCACTATGGCCTGCTGCTGCTCGCACAGTCTGTCCAGCATGTGCAAGGTGGAGTTCCACCTGGTGGGCACGTCGCATATGAGGCGGTGAGCGGGAAGGCCGAAGTTACGCTGTAGCGCAGACAGGCGAGCAGCGGCAGGATGTGAACGCCGGAAGCGCGAACAGACGGCCCGCACTTTATGCAGCAGCTCTGACATGTCGGGGTAGTTGTGAATGAACTTCTGCACCACCAAATTCAGCACATGCGCCAAGCAAGGGATGTGCGTCAGATTGGCTAGTCCCAGAGCTGCAACGAGATTTCGCCCATTATCACACACCACCAGGCCGGGCTTGAGGCTCACCGGCAGCAACCACTCGTCGGTCTGTTGTTCAATACCCCGCCACAACTCCTGTGCGGTGTGGGGCCTGTCCCCCAAACATATGAGTTTCAGAATGGCCTGCTGACGTTTACCCCGGGCTGTGCTGAAGTTGGTGGTGAAGGTGTGTGGCTGACTGGATGAGCAGGTGGAAGAAGAGGAGGAGGAAGCCGAGAAGGAGGAGGTGGCAACAGGAGGCAAAGAATGTTGCCCTGCGATCCTTGGCGGCGGCAGGACGTGCGCCAAACAGCTCTCCGCCTGGGGCCCAGCTGCCACTACATTTACCCAGTGTGCAGTTAGGGAGATATAGCGTCCCTGGCCGTGCTTACTGGTCCACGTATCTGTGGTTAGGTGGACCTTGCTACAGATGGCGTTGCGCAGTGCACACTTGATTTTATCGGATACTTGGTTGTGCAGGGAAGGCACGGCTCTCTTGGAGAAGTAGTGCCGGCTGGGAACAACATACTGTGGGACAGCAAGCGACATGAGCTGTTTGAAGCTGTCTGTGTCCACCAGCCTAAATGACAGCATTTCATAGGCCAGTAGTTTAGAAATGCTGGCATTCAGGGCCAGGGATCGAGGGTGGCTAGGTGGGAATTTACGCTTTCTATCAAATGTTTGTGAGATGGAGAGCTGAACGCTGGCGTGTGACATGGTTGAGACGCTTGGTGACGGAGGTGGTGGTGGTGGTGTTGGTGGTACATCCCCTGTTTGCTGGGCGGCAGGTGCCAACGTTCCTCCAGAGGCGGAGGAAGAGGCCGAGGCGGCAGCAGCAGAATAGGCCGAGGCGGCAGCAGCAGAAGAGGTAGCAGGGGGAGCCTGAGTGACTTCCTTGGTTTTAAGGTGTTTACTCCACTGCAGTTCATGCTTTGCATGCAGGTGCCTGGTCATGCAGGTTGTGCTCAGGTTCAGAACGTTAATGCCTCGCTTCAGGCTCTGATGGCACAGCGTGCAAACCACTCGGGTCTTGTCGTCAGCACATTGTTTGAAGAAGTGCCATGCCAGGGAACTCCTTGAAGCTGCCTTTGGGGTGCTCGGTCCCAGATGGCGGCGGTCAGTAGCAGGCGGAGTCTCTTGGCGGCGGGTGTTCTGCTTTTGCCCACTGCTCCCTCTTTTGCTACGCTGTTGGCTCGGTCTCACCACTGCCTCTTCCTCCGAACTGTGAAAGTCAGTGGCACGACCTTCATTCCATGTGGGGTCTAGGACCTCATCGTCCCCTGCATCGTCTTCCACCCAGTCTTGATCCCTGACCTCCTGTTCAGTCTGCACACTGCAGAAAGACGCAGCAGTTGGCACCTGTGTTTCGTCATCATCAGAGACATGCTGAGGTGGTATTCCCATGTCCTCATCATCAGGAAACATAAGTGGTTGTGCGTCAGTGCATTCTATGTCTTTCACCGCTGGGGAAGGGCTAGGTGGATGCCCTTGGGAAACCCTGCCAGCGGAGTCTTCAAACAGCATAAGAGACTGCTGCATAACTTGAGGCTGAGACAGTTTCCCTGGTATGCATGGGGGTGATGTGACAGACTGATGGGGTTGGTTTTCAGGCGCCATCTGTGCGCTTTCTGCAGAAGACTGGGTGGGAGATAATGTGAACGTGCTGGATCCACTGTCGGCCACCCAATTGACTAATGCCTGTACCTGCTCAGGCCTTACCATCCTTAGAACGGCATTGGGCCCCACCATATATCGCTGTAAATTCTGGCGGCTACTGGGACCTGAGGTAGTTGGTACACTAGGACGTGTGGATGTGGCAGAACGGCCACGTCCTCTCCCAGCACCAGAGGGTCCACTAACACCACCACAACCATGTCCACGTCCGCGTCCCTTACTAGATGTTTTTCTCATTGTTATGGTTCACCACAACAACAAATATATTATTTGGCCCAATGTATTGTATTCAAATTCAGCGGGATATAAATTTGAGGCCTAGTATTTAGGCGCTGGGTGACCGGTATGGATTTAGTGACAGAATTAGACTTGGAAATGCACAGAAGCGTGTGTGTGAAGTTATTCTGAATGACCCAATGTGCACCTTGAATATTATATACCCTTTTTGGGATAGATTTCAAATAGCTCTGATATAGCAGGAACCACTAAATTATGAAATTGCTAAATTGGGAATTGTACTTCAACCCAGAACAAAAAATGTGCTTTGACGGGCACTAAATAACTTTCCCAGCTACAACAGGACAGCGGTAACGAGAGATTTAGAGGGATTTAAATTTGAGGCCTAGTATTTAGGCGCTGGGTGACAGGTATGGGTTTAGTGACAGAATTAGACTTGGAAATACACAGTAGCGGTGTGTGTGAAGTTATTCTGAATGACCCAATGTGCACCTTCAATATTATATACCCTTTTTGGGATAGATTTCAAATAGCTCTGATATAGCAGGAACCACTAAATTATGAAATTGCTAAATTGGGAATTGTACTTCAACCCAGAACAAAAAATGTGCTTTGACGGACACTAAATAACTTTCCCAGCTACAACAGGACAGCGGTAACGAGAGATTTAGAGGGATTTAAATTTGAGGCCTAGTATTTAGGCGCTGGGTGACAGGTATGGGTTTAGTGACAGAATTAGACTTGGAAATGCACAGAAGCGTGTGTGTGAAGTTATTCTGAATGACCCTATGTGCACCTTCAATATTATATACCCTTTTAGGGATAGATTTCAAATAGCTCTGATATAGCAGAAACCACTAAATTATGAAATTGCTAAATTGGGAATTGTACTTCAACCCAGAACAAAAAATGTGCTTTGACGGACACTAAATATCTTGCCCAGCAACAACAGTACAGCGGTGGGTAACGAGAGATTTAGAGGGATTTAAATTTGAGGCCTAGTATTTAGGCGCTGGGTCACCGGTATGGATTTAGTGACAGAATTAGACTTGGAAATGCACAGAAGCGTGTGTGTGAAGTTATTCTGAATGACCCTATGTGCACCTTCAATATTATATACCCTTTTAGGGATAGATTTCAAATAGCTCTGATATAGCAGAAACCACTAAATTATGAAATTGCTAAATTGGGAATTGTACTTCAACCCAGAACAAAAAATGTGCTTTGACGGACACTAAATATCTTGCCCAGCAACAACAGTACAGCGGTGGGTAACGAGAGATTTAGAGGGATTTAAATTTGAGGCCTAGTATTTAGGCGCTGGGTCACCGGTATGGATTTAGTGACAGAATTAGACTTGGAAATGCACAGAAGCGTGTGTGTGAAGTTATTCTGAATGACCCTATGTGCACCTTCAATATTATATACCCTTTTAGGGATAGATTTCAAATAGCTCTGATATAGCAGAAACCACTAAATTATGAAATTGCTAAATTGGGAATTGTACTTCAACCCAGAACAAAAAATGTGCTTTGACGGACACTAAATATCTTGCCCAGCAACAACAGTACAGCGGTGGGTAACGAGAGATTTAGAGGGATTTAAATTTGAGGCCTAGTATTTAGGCGCTGGGTCACCGGTATGGATTTAGTGACAGAATTAGACTTGGAAATGCACAGAAGCGTGTGTGTGAAGTTATTCTGAATGACCCTATGTGCACCTTCAATATTATATACCCTTTTAGGGATAGATTTCAAATAGCTCTGATATAGCAGAAACCACTAAATTATGAAATTGCTAAATTGGGAATTGTACTTCAACCCAGAACAAAAAATGTGCTTTGACGGACACTAAATATCTTGCCCAGCAACAACAGTACAGCGGTGGGTAACGAGAGATTTAGAGGGATTTAAATTTGAGGCCTAGTATTTAGGCGCTGGGTCACCGGTATGGATTTAGTGACAGAATTAGACTTGGAAATGCACAGAAGCGTGTGTGTGAAGTTATTCTGAATGACCCTATGTGCACCTTCAATATTATATACCCTTTTAGGGATAGATTTCAAATAGCTCTGATATAGCAGAAACCACTAAATTATGAAATTGCTAAATTGGGAATTGTACTTCAACCCAGAACAAAAAATGTGCTTTGACGGACACTAAATATCTTGCCCAGCAACAACAGTACAGCGGTGGGTAACGAGAGATTTAGAGGGATTTAAATTTGAGGCCTAGTATTTAGGCGCTGGGTCACCGGTATGGATTTAGTGACAGAATTAGACTTGGAAATGCACAGAAGCGTGTGTGTGAAGTTATTCTGAATGACCCTATGTGCACCTTCAATATTATATACCCTTTTAGGGATAGATTTCAAATAGCTCTGATATAGCAGAAACCACTAAATTATGAAATTGCTAAATTGGGAATTGTACTTCAACCCAGAACAAAAAATGTGCTTTGACGGACACTAAATATCCTGCCCAGCAACAACAGTACAGCGGTGGGTAACGAGAGATTTAGAGGGATTTAAATTTGAGGCCTAGTATTTAGGCGCTGGGTCACCGGTATGGATTTAGTGACAGAATTAGACTTGGAAATGCACAGAAGCGTGTGTGTGAAGTTATTCTGAATGACCCTATGTGCACCTTCAATATTATATACCCTTTTAGGGATAGATTTCAAATAGCTCTGATATAGCAGAAACCACTAAATTATGAAATTGCTAAATTGGGAATTGTACTTCAACCCAGAACAAAAAATGTGCTTTGACGGACACTAAATATCTTGCCCAGCAACAACAGTACAGCGGTGGGTAACGAGAGATTTAGAGGGATTTAAATTTGAGGCCTAGTATTTAGGCGCTGGGTCACCGGTATGGATTTAGTGACAGAATTAGACTTGGAAATGCACAGAAGCGTGTGTGTGAAGTTATTCTGAATGACCCTATGTGCACCTTCAATATTATATACCCTTTTAGGGATAGATTTCAAATAGCTCTGATATAGCAGAAACCACTAAATTATGAAATTGCTAAATTGGGAATTGTACTTCAACCCAGAACAAAAAATGTGCTTTGACGGACACTAAATATCTTGCCCAGCAACAACAGTACAGCGGTAACGAGAGATTTAGAGGGATTTAAATTTGAGGCCTAGTATTTAGGCGCTGGGTGACAGGTATGGGTTTAGTGACAGAATTAGACTTGGAAATACACAGTAGCGGGTGTGTGTGAAGTTATTCTGAATGACCCAATGTGCACCTTCAATATTATATACCCTTTTAGGGATAGATTCCAAATAGCTCTGATATAGCAGGAACCACTAAATTATGAAATTGCTAAATTGGGAATTGTACTTCAACCCAGAACAAAAAATGTGCTTTGACGGACACTAAATATCTTGCCCAGCAACAACAGTACAGCGGTAACGAGAGATTTAGAGGGATTTAAATTTGAGGCCTAGTATTTAGGCGCTGGGTGACAGGTATGGGTTTAGTGACAGAATTAGACTTGGAAATACACAGTAGCGGGTGTGTGTGAAGTTATTCTGAATGACCCAATGTGCACCTTCAATATTATATACCCTTTTAGGGATAGATTCCAAATAGCTCTGATATAGCAGGAACCACTAAATTATGAAATTGCTAAATTGGGAATTGTACTTCAACCCAGAACAAAAAATGTGCTTTGACGGACACTAAATATCTTGCCCAGCAACAACAGTACAGCGGTAACGAGAGATTTAGAGGGATTTAAATTTGAGGCCTAGTATTTAGGCGCTGGGTGACAGGTATGGGTTTAGTGACAGAATTAGACTTGGAAATACACAGTAGCGGGTGTGTGTGAAGTTATTCTGAATGACCCAATGTGCACCTTCAATATTATATACCCTTTTTGGGATAGATTTCAAATAGCTCTGATATAGCAGGAACCACTAAATTATGAAATTGCTAAATTGGGAATTGTATTTCAACCCAGAACAAGAAATGTGCTTGAACGGACACTAAATAACTCGCCCAGCTACAGCACTAGGGACAGATTTAGCTGGATATAAATTTGAGGCCTAGTATTTAGGCGCTGGGTGACCGGTATGGATTTAGTGACAGAATTAGACTGGGATATGGCCAAAAAATAAACAGACTATTGCTGGTTAAATGCACTTGGTGTGACAGCTTCACCCTGATGTAGGCTTTAGCCAAAAAACAACCACACCATTGAGGGTTAAATGCACTTGGTGACAGGCGCAGCTTGCCCCTGATTTTGTATATGGCCAAAAAATGAACAGACTATTGCTGGTTAAATGCACTTGGTGTGACAGCTTCACCCTGATGTAGGCTTTAGCCAAAAAACAACCACACCATTGAGGGTTAAATGCACTTGGTGACAGGCGCAGCTTGCCCCTGATTTTGTATATGGCCAAAAAATGAACAGACTATTGCTGGTTAAATGCACTTGGTGTGACAGCTTCACCCTGATGTAGGCTTTAGCCAAAAAACAACCACACCATTGAGGGTTAAATGCACTTGGTCGCAGCTTGTGCTGGCGCACCACAAGACACAAAATGGCCGCCGATCACCCCAGAAAAATGAGACTGACAAACGGTCTGTGCAGCCTAAAATCAGTGAGCAATTGAGGATCAGCAGCTCAATGATCCACAGCTGCAGATCGATCAGTTAATCAAGTCCTTTGGAGGAGTTAATCTGCCTAATCTCGCCCTACTGTCGCAGCCGCAACCTCTCCCTACGCTAATCAGAGCAGAGTGACGGGCGGCGCTATGTGACTCCAGCTTAAATAGAGGCTGGGTCACATGGTGCTCTGGCCAATCACAGCCATGCCAATAGTAGGCATGGCTGTGATGGCCTCTTGGGGCAAGTAGTATGACGCTTGTTGATTGGCTGCTTTGCAGCCTTTCAAAAAGCGCCAAGAAAGCGTCACAAAAGCGCCAAGAAAGCGACGAACACCGAACCCGAACCCGGACTTTTACGAAAATGTCCGGGTTCGGGTCCGTGTCACGGACACCCCAAAATTCGGTACGAACCCGAACTATACAGTTCGAGTTCGCTCATCCCTACTTAGGACCCAACTTCCAGGAGGGAACCTTCAATTTGATATTCTTAGTAGACAACCACAACAGATCACCAACATTAAGGTCCGGATCAGGCACACGTCTATTATCCGCCACACGCTTATATCTCTCACTCATGCTCTTTAGATTATCCTGAATCATTTGCCAAATAGATGACAAAGACGAGGAGAATCTCTCGTCATCAGGTAA
This sequence comes from Bufo gargarizans, assembly GCF_014858855.1. Lineage (NCBI taxonomy): Eukaryota > Metazoa > Chordata > Amphibia > Anura > Bufonidae > Bufo > Bufo gargarizans. The sequence goes on along the minus strand of NC_058085.1, from coordinate 275,738,322 downwards.
ACCAGAAGACCCCTCTCCAGAGAATGTCCCAAACTGCGGATGAAACCCATATGCACCAAAAAATGGTGACTTACAGTATCAGAGGACTACTGACGACGGTTATTTAAAGCAAACTCAGCAAGGGACAAAAAAGAACACCAATCCTCCTGATTCTCCGCTACAAAACAACGCAGATATGCCTCCAGATTCTGATTGACGCTAGTGATGAGCGGCAGGGGTCATATTCGAATTCGCGATATTTCGCAAATATTTTATAGAATATTCGTAGAATATTTTCCAAATTCGAATATTCGTTATATTCTACGATTTTTTTACTAAAAAAATCGGCAAGGTGATGATTGTGTAATATGCAATTGTTTGTAATTCGAAGAAGATTATAGCACTATATTAGCTAAATTGCTCTATATTCGTTTTTTTTGAATATTCGCTATATTGCTATAACTTTGTTTTTTCGAATATTCGTAATAGCAAGTTATAGCAATATAGCGAATATTCGAAAAAAAAATCATATATATAGCAATTTAGCTAATATAGTGCTATAATCTTCTTTGTCTAATAGTTGTAAGTTGAAAAATTTGCAATAAAAAATTTGTATTACGAAAATTCGCAAACAACACTACTCCTAGTCAAATATACTGCAGCCTTCTCATTGGCCCACAAGCTAGAAGCAGGGAGGGATCATGTCACTGATTAAAAAAAAAAAATTGAATATTCGAAATTACGAATATATATCACTATATTCAAAATATTCGCAAATTTTCGAAGTACCTATATTCGCGATAAAAATTCGAAATTCTAATTTTCGTGATCAACACTAATTGATGTGCTCTGTCTGGCCATTCGACAGTGAAAAGCAGAAGAGAATGACAACCGAACCCCCAAGCGAGAACAGAAAGCCTTCCAGAATCTGGAAACAAACTGCGTGCCCCTATCAGAGACTATGTCTGAAGGAATACCATGCAATTTGACAATGTGATCAATAAATGAATGCGCCAGCGTTTTAGCATTGGGCAAACCAGGAAAAGGAATGAAATGCACCATTTTGCTAAAACGGTCCACCACCACCAGAATCACAGTCTTCCCCGAGGAACGAGGCAGGTCCGTAATGAAGTCCATGGACAGATGTGTCCAAGGACGGGAAGGAATGGGTAACGGGAGGAGATGACCTGATGGCCGTGAATGAGGGACTTTGGCAGGAGCGCAGGTCTCGCAGGCTGCCACAAAACCCTCAACCGACTTACGAAGCGCCGGCCACCAGAATCTCCGAGCAATGAGATCCACTGTGGCTCTACCCCCCGGCTGTCCAGCAAGGACAGTATCGTGGTGCTCCTTAAAAACCTTGTGTCGTAAAGCGAGAGGCACAAACAACCTCCCAGAAGGACAAAGATCAGGAGCCTCTGCCTGGGCTGCCTGAACCTCAGAGTGCACCACTGAGCAGAGACCACCCCCACAAACAACGTGACAGGGCATCCGCCTTCACATTCTTAACCCCAGGGCGGAACGTGACAACAAAATTAAACCTTGAAAAGAACAAAGACCATCTGGCCTGTCTCGGGTTCAGATGCTTGGCTGACTCCAAGTAGGCCAGATTCTTATGGTCGGTAAACACAGTAATAGGGTGTCTGGCTCCCTCTAGCCAATGGCGCCATTCCTCAAAAGCTAACTTGATGGCCAACAACTCCCTATCTCCCACATCATAATTTCTCTCTGCGGAGGAGAGTTTCTTCGAGAAAAAGGCACACGGACGCCATTTGGCAGGAGAGGAACCCTGAGACAAGACCGCACCCACACCAACCACAGAAGCATCCACCTCAACAATGAAGGGCAGAGAAACATCAGGTTGTACCATGATGGGAGCGAAAGCAAAACTCTCTTTGATACTAGAAAAGGCCTTACACGCCTCTATCGACCAGGAGGAAAAATCTACCCCCTTTCTAGTCATATCAGTGAGTGGCTTAACAACAGAGGAATAATTCAAAATTAACTACCTGTAATAATTGGCAAAACCCAAAAAGCGCATCAGCGCCTTCTGATTCAAAGGAAGCTCCCAATCAAGCAAAGCGCAGACCTTCTCGGGGTCCATGTGAAAACCAGAAGCGAGAGGAGAAAACCCAGAAATTGAATTTCTGGAACCGCAAACACACATTTTTCCAGTTTAGCGTACAATTTATTCTCCTGCAGAATGAGCAAGACCTGACGTAGGTGGTCCCTATGAGTTTTGAAATCAGGAGAAAAAATCTAAATGTCATCTAGATACACTAGTACAAACAGTTCCGCATAAATTATAAAAAATGCTGTTCACAAAATGTTGGAAGACGGCTGGAGCATTCATCAAACCAAAAGGCTTAACCAAATTCTCAAAATGTCCCTCAGGGGTCTTCCATTCATCCTCTTCTCTGACCCTGACCAGGTTGTATGCCCCTCTTAAATCCAATTTGGAAAAAACTTTAGCCCCAACAATCTGGTTAAACAGGTCCGGGATCAGCTGTTCAGCTCCCTGAAATCTAAACATGGTCTTAAAGAACCATCTTTTTTCTTAACAAAAAAAAAAACTGCGGCAACAGGTGACTTCGAGGGTCGTATGTGTCCCTTTCTCAGGCTCTCAGAGATATAAGTACGCATAGCGACCCTTTCAGGTTGGGAGAGATTGTATAAACGAGATTTAGGCAGCTTGGCGCCTGGGATGAGATTAATAGGGCAATCGTACTCCCGGTGAGGGGGCAGCTCCTGAACACCACTCTCAGAAAACACATCCGAAAATTCAGAGAGAAAAGATGGTACAGTCTTAGTAGAAACCTCTGAAAGAGACGTCGAGAGGCAATTCTTTCTGCAGAAGTCACTCCAACCATTTATTTGCCTCGCTTGCCAATCAATGGTGGGGTTATGTTTAGTGAGCCTGGGTAGCCCCAACACTAGAGGAGTAGGTAACCCGCTTAGGACGAAACATGACACATCCTCAACATGAGCATCACCCACAGTCGGATCTTGTGAACTATGCCCTTTAATGATTTTTGAGAAAGTGAAGCGGATTCAATAGCAAAAACAGGTATGTCCTTTCCCAAAAGTGCATACCTGGAAACCATGTGTTAAAGCAAATTGATTATTAATGAGATTGACAGCTGCTCCACTATCTACAAAAATCTCACAAACAATGTTCTTGCTCTCTAGCGCCACCCTGGCAGGTAGGACAAAACGGGAACTACAAGCAAACGGAAAACCTTCAATTTCCGCATCAACCTTGCCAATTGTCACAGATGGAACGTTTTTAGAGGACTTTTTTCTTTTTGTTTCTTTATTACTCTCAAAAAACTCCCTGAATCTCCTAGAGGGACAAACATTTGCCAAATGATTTATACCTCCACAACAGAAACAAACCCTCCTCTGAGAGCTGAATCCTCTATTGTTAGAGGCAAGCAAACCCAGCTGCATGGGTTCCTGCTCAGAGGGGATTGAGAGAGACTGAGACCCTTGCACACTGAATGAGACTGTCCAACTGTCCTTGGACTGAGTATGACAGGAAGGAGTGATCTCTCCTCTCTCTCTAAGACGCCTGTCAATACGAACGGCCCGAGACATGGCAGACTCCAAGGAGGCAGGTCTCTCATGAAAGGCAAATGCATCTTTCAATCCCTCTGAAAGACCATGGCAAAATTGACTTCGGAGTGCAGCATCATTCCAACCAGTATCAGCTGCCCATCTCCGAAATTCTGAACAATATATCTATGCGGACTGTTTACCCTGGCATAAAAGACGCAGTTTAGATTCAGCCAGAGAAATACGATCCGGATCATCATATATCTGACCCAGAGCTACAAAAAATGTATCCACTGATCGGAGGGGCCATGCCCCCACCGGCAGCGAAAAGGCCCAAGACTGAGCGTTATCCCTGAGCAGTGATATGATGATCCCCACCCTCTGCTCCTCATCACCAGAGGAATGGGGAAGTAGGTGAAAATGGAGTTTGCAAGCCTCTCTAAAACGAACAAAATTCTCACTACCCCCCGAGAAGGTATCCGGAAGCGAGATCTTAGGCTCAGAACAAACTCCATGAACGCAAGCAGAACCAGTCACCTGAAACTGAGACACAGTTTTACGGAGCTCTGCGACCTCCAGTGAAAGAGCCTGCATGCGGTCCGTCAAGGCAGCGGATCCATGCTTAAGACGGGTTTGGCGGTTTATAATGTCACGGATGGTGTTGCAGAAAACAAGAAGTAACAAATAAAGATCCGACTGACTTGATCCCAAACTAAGGAACAAAAGGGTGAGCCCTATTAAAGCCCTATAGCTCTCCCTGACTGCTCAGCGCATGCAAAGATCTCTGTGATATAAAGTTGCATGTCCACGAACCTAGACTGAGTGACACCTGAAAACCCTATAATAGTGAGGGGACATGACCACCGGCTCCCTGCACTTAATACGTAGGGAGTCAGGGTCACCTAGAATCAAGCCAACAGGAAAACACAAATAAAGGGATAGACTTACCTCAGAAACCAGCAGTAGAAAACTTCTATCTGGTAAGACCTAACTTTCCCCACTGGGAGCTGCCAACCTGGAGTCATCCACTACAATGGGAGATTCAGATGTGGTTGAGGGTTCCTCCTCACTGTGAGCCAGTACTGGTTCTGTGGCAGGAGTTTCATCACCTGCGGCCTGGGAACTTTCCTCAGTGTTGGAATGGTCCACAAGTCTTCACTATCGTTTTCATCAGGGATAATAAGTCCTGAGGATGGGACAGAAGGAGGTGTCCTCTTGAGCAGGTGTGGGATCTTGCCTTGAGGCAAACTCCTCATTTTCAACCCGTACTTTGTAGACCGGACCATTGGGGTACACTCTCTTGATCAGTTTGTATGGCTGTACTTCCCAATGCACCAGTACCCGGTCCCCAGGCTGCAACGGAACCTCCTGGATTGGAGGACGGTCCGCATGTGTTCTCTCTTGCAACCGCTGACCTGCTAACCAGCAGATGGTCTGGAGCTGCTGACAGTGTTCTTTCACCCATGAGGTGGTCGTTTGTTCTATTAGGTCCTCTGGTTGTTCTAGGTTCAATTCAATGATTTCCCGACCAGCTCTTCCAAACAGTAACATGTATGGGGTGTAACCTGTGGTGGTGTGGACCCGATTATTGTAGGCCCAGACCAATTCAGGCAGGTAGTCAGGCCAGTGTGTCTTCTTTTTTTCCTCTAGCATCCTCAGCATTTGAAGCAGTGTCCGGTTAAATTGCTCGCAGGCCCCATTCCCTTGGGGATTATATGGGGTTGTCCTAGATTTTTCAATGCCATACAGTCGGTGTAGCTCCTCCATCACTTTCCCTTGAAAACAAGCTCCTTGATCTGAGTGAATCCGCTTCGGACACCCATAGACCCGGATGAAGTCTTGACAGCCCGAGCTGCGGACTTAGCCGTCTGGTTCCGAGTTGGGGTGACCACTGCAAACTTGGAGAAGTGGTCAATCATAACCAGGCAGTACTGTAGGCCTCTGGCTGATTGCCCCACAAGGACATAGTCTATCATTAACACTTTCAGCGGTTCTCTGGTCTGTATGGTCTGTAGGGGTGCCCTCTGTTCCGTGCTTTTAGCGAGTTCACACACTCGACACTGTCGGCAAACTTCCTCAACCGTGGCCTCCAGTCACGGACAATATACATAACGCTGCAGCCACTGGTAGGTCTTGACTGGCCCGAAGTGAGCTCTGAATTCATGGGCCTCTTTGGCTATCTCCCGTGCCACATTTCTGGGAATTACTACCTGCCACCTCGCCTCTAGATAAGCAGGCTGCTGCCACTTGCGGTACAAAAGAGCTCAGTGAACTTCCAGTGTCCCATTGATGTAGAATGGACTTCGTCTCAGCATCAAGGTCAGCCCTTTCTTCTCTGTCTGGTTTCCTTCACTGGGTTACCCAGCCTTTCATCTTCCGCAGTGCAACATCTTCATCTTGTATTCAGCCCCATTCTTCATTAGTTCCCCCTAATGTCTTGGGTAAAGCACTGGCCTCCCCACTTGTCTGTGCCACGACTGCTGGAGGTGCGAACTTGCAGAAGTCTGGAGTTTCATCCTCTTCTCTTTGTTCATCGAGATCCCCTACCGGAGTTAAAAAAGATGAACCTCGACAGACCATCAGCATTAGTGTTCTCTGTAGCGGCGCGGTAACGAATCGAGAAATCATACTTTGCAAGGCGAGCTGCACAACGTTGCTCCAGAGCTCCCAGCTTGGCAGTGTCCAGATTGGCCGGGGGGTTGTTGTCAGTCCGTACAAAGATCTTAGCTCCTGTCAGATATCTCGCAAACATCTCAGTCATGGCCCACACAAGGGCAAGGAGTTCCAGCCAAAAGGAACTGTAGTTGTGGGGGTTTCACTCTGTATCCTGCAGGGACCTACTGGCATAGGTGATAACTCTTTCGTGTCCATTTTGTACCTGCAACAGGACTGCCCCGAATCCGTAGAGACTTCCATCAGTAGATAAGAGGAACGGCTTGTCGAAGTCGGTATAAGCCCAGGGAACACTTTGCCCCTTGGGTCTCCCAGCCATTCCTCTCAACAACTCATTCAGAGGACCCGCTATCTTTGCATAGTCTTTGATGAACCGCAAGTCATTCTCATATTGCAGCCACTTTGTCTTGGGATGGCAGCACTCTTGAGACACCATATGGCCCAAGTACTCGATCTCCCACTCGAAGAGATGACACTTCTTTGACTTTACATTCAGGCCATGAGATCGCAGTCGCTTGAGTACCTGCCCTAGTCGTTTCAGGTGTTCTTAAAAAGTAGCGGAGTACACAATGATATCGTCCAGGTATATCAGAGTGGCTTCAAAATTCCGTTCTCCCAGACATCTCTCCATCAGCCGCTGGAAGGTGCCCGGGGCATTAGACAGCCCAAATGGCATCCTTTTGAATTCAAATAGCCCCATGTATTCACCCTGTCCTGCTCTGCCACCGATACTTGCCAGTACCCGCTTGCTAGATGCTGGGTGGAGAAGTATTTTTCCCGTCCTAGAGCCGTCAGAGACTCCTTGATGCGAGGAGGAGGGTAGGAGTACACATTCAACCGCCGGTAATCCACACAAAATCGAATAGTGCCGTCCTTCTTGTCAAGCACCACTGGGGCTGCTTAAGGGCTCTGGCTACCCTGCACCACTCCGGAATCTATCATCTGTTTCAACAATGTCTTCACTTCCTGGTACAACTTGGGCGAAATCTGATGATATGCCTCCCGAATTGGAGGAGTGTACCCCATCTATCTCATGCGTAATAACATCATGCACATTGCCTTTAGCCACCTCCATCTCTGTTACTGTACCCTGCTTGCTGCACCACTTGTAGCGGTCAGACGAGGAAAAGACCGCAGGGCAGGGTACAAATACAGTACAGCAGACAAGGAGGCTGAAGCAGATGCCGGCTTTATTAAAGAACAAAATATAACGGAAGGAAAATTGGATTAACAGTATTGTGCCGATGCACCACCTCAGCAAAGTCGCAGCACTCCTGCTCTTTCAGCCCGGGAACTTGAACTCCTCCTAGATCCTCAGGGATCAACAACATTTCTATCTTTCTTTAAAGACACAGTGGCCTCCTGTGGAAGGAGGAAGGCATTACAGTCTGTGTGAAACCTTATCACTAGCAATACACATCATGTAACTTGGTGTTTCTAGGGGCTGACCCTTACATCGCCGCTGAACGTCAGCAAGGCGAGCCATGGCCGTGTAAGATCTTTCAAAAATGGCCAGAGATTTTCCTGGCATGCCGCAAGACGCCCTGGACCCCAGGGTATTTGGCAACGAATCGATGCATGACTAAGTTCAGGATGTGTGCCATGCACAGCACGAGTGTAATTTTGTCCTGTTTCAGCGCGCTCAGTAGATTGGCACTGTTGTTGTACACCACTTTACCAACTGTCAAATTGAGCAGGGTTAGCCACTAATCGGCCTGTGACCCAGGCACAGCAGCCACAGCACAGCATGGCAACGTCTCACATGGCACATGGAATAGGTTCTGGGGAGCGTGGGGGGTGCAGCGGAAGAAGTGGTAACAGTGGAAAAGGAGGATTCAGCCGAGGAGGAGACGGAGGATGGAGTAGGAGGAGGAGAAGAAGAGGCAGGCCTGCATGCAATCCATGGAGGTAGCACCAAATACACACGGGTGCCATGGGTTACATGCTTGACGGCCGTCAGAAGGTTCACCCAGTGGGCAGCCTGTGTTTGCTAGACCACGTGTCTGTGGTCAGATGTTGGTTGGCACCGACACGGTTCTGACGGCGTTGCTCCCACTGGGCTCGGTGATGGGAGACCAGGTGCCTTCTTAAGGTGGTCGTCCCTAGGTGAGTATTCGGCTTACCGCAACTTGTGCATTGACAGCACAAGCTGCAGATGGCAACACTGTCAGCAGCTGACACGATAAAAAAAGCCCAAACTGCGGAGCCATGTACTGGCGTCCTGGGAGCGCAAGATGTGACCGTGCATGGTGGATGGATCGCTCCAGATACATTTGCAGTATTATTTTTGCCTCCTGTGCACTGTTCTGCCTGCTTCTCCTCCTTCTTCTCCCTATCTGCTGCTCCATCTATCCCTCTGAACTCTTCTTCTCTTCCTAATCTTCTCTTGTGGCACCCATGTGACGTGCATCGACACGTCATCATCGCCACCTTCACCACCACTAACATTAGAGATCTCGGAGTAGGCAGCAACAGCAGGGACCAGCCTCCTTGGGCTGGTCTGGGTACTGTCGTCAGACCACTGGGGGGGGGGGGGGGGGGCGGCCGTTGCTACCTCCTCTTCCTCATCCGATGCCAAGAATGGCTGCGCATCGGTAAGGTCTGGGAATGGATGTGAAAATAATTCCTCTGACTCGAGTGGAGGGCCTATACTGGTGGTGGTGTCTTTGGGGGTGCACATAGCAGAGAGTGAGGAGGTTGCAGATACAGAGGATGAGGAGGGTGCAGAAGCGGAAGGCTGAGTGGGCCACTCAGCTAACTCTGGTGCGTCTTTTGACGTTATTGCAACCAACTTCTCCAGCTTCCCACTTAGGCTCCGGCCTGGTGCACCTGCTCGACCCCTACTACCCCTACAGAACAGCCTGCCTCTTCCTCTGCCTGTTATTTTCAAAATGTCCCTGTGCCAATGACCCTAGAGAAGAGCAGTATTTGTGGAAGCAGGTATATCGCACCCCTCAATCAGTATTTTGTGGAAGCGGGTATATAGAACCCCTTAATCAGTATTTTGTAGAAGCAGGTATATTGCACCCCTCAATCAGTATTTTTTTGGAAACAGGTAGATAGAACCCCTCAATCAGTATTTTGTGGAAGCAGGTATATTGCACCCCTCAATAAAAAATTTTTGGGGGGGGGCAACAGGTATATCACACCAGTTGCAAATAGTTGTTCCAATAACGCTTGTCCCTTAATATACCTGTGGTATCGCAGCAGAACCACACACAATTGCTGCACAATACAAATGCACTATAATATACTTTCTATGTTACAAAGTATATTATAAGTATATCACACCCCTCAGTATATCACACCTATCGATAGCACACTTATACCATTACTTAAAAATACTTTTGTGGCCCTATTATCTAGCGTTTGGTGTCCCTAACAGTCTGTCCCTGCTCCACAAAGCAACCTCTCCCTAGACTGGCAAAACACAGAATGTAAAATGACTGCCAGATTGGGTTCTGTTATAGGGTGGGGGTGTGTCCATGTGCTGAAACTTCTGAATTGGCTGTCCTGTCCCACCTAATGTGTTATGGGTTAAAGTTCGGCGCAATGCAAAAGAATATGGCCCATGCAAACATCACCATATGTTCTCATGTTCGGCGAATCGCGAACGAGCATAGTTTGCTGCGAAACAACCTCCGGGCGAACCACATCTCTACTGTTCTGTCTCTCTCACTTTAGACTCTGCTTGTTTACTACTCTTTGTACCCCCAGTCATGCTGGTAGGTCAGCAAATTCACACCAGTTTTTTAAACCTTACTTTGCAGATTTAATCTAGGTCGAGTCAGGTGGATAATATATCCTGTATTTGTCGTGACGCCAATTGCAGTGTGTGCAGGGTACTATCTCAGGGCCCTTCCATGGTGTTACAACGCACGTCCCAGATTAGGAAAGTGAGAGTGGTGTAATGGCCTATAATGTCTCTATAGCTTTATGTCAGTTGTGTCTCCTACCTGGCTACGGCCGGACTCCTGGCTCACTTGCAATACATTTGAGTGTAATGATAGTAGGAGTAATAGAGGAATTTTGCAGAAGAAATGATGTTCAGACCTTTAGATGACGTTCAAACATTGCTTTACTTGAAATAACTTGCATTCAAGCGGTATACAGCTTTGGTCTGTTGGTCCCAGCAGGTTATAGCAATCATTGGCAGAAATGAGTACTTCTGCTTTAAATGTGGAGCTTGCAGGATAAAACATCTGCTTGTTAGCTCTGTAGCTATGGCAGGATTAGCTTCTGCACTTATCTGGTACCTTCTGCTGTGTGGGGGCAGACTAGCTGAGGAGGAATTGGCTTCTCCTAGGATTCTGGACTTATCTCACAGATGGAGTCTCAGGGGATGCTTTCTTCCTGGAACTTCGGAGGTGCTCAAGCTGGGTATATGGCCAGCTGAGTCTAGGTCCTTGCTGTCTTCCCTATGCAAGGGAGCTTCTGGACACTAACACACAGCCTTCCCTAACAGGGGTGGCTGGTACACTGACTAAACTTCCTTCTCCACCCAGACTGCAGGATGTGGGACCAGCCCACTTCTCCACAGAGGGGGAGCTAAGCTGGAATAAACCATTCCAGCTCGGATTCACTAAACACTAAACCATACTTGCCAATGAGTTGCTGCCACCTACTGGTAACCAGGCAATTTACATGAACAATTACATTCAACATAGTTTTGTATGCACATTTGTGGAAGACATAATGTAAATTATGTCAGATGACAGTATAAAGGCTCTTAGAAGATAGTAGTGGGGTAGAGGCGTGTAGTAACACAACTCTGGGGTGTTACATTCCCCCTTACTTTGAGTCAAACCGTCCTCGGCTTCTGCTTAGGATAAAAGAATTGAGCTCTGGGGTACCCAAGTTAATACAAAGTGCCGCATGAAGTACATATAAAGACAAAGACAAACCTATAATGGCTACACTAAGGTTCCTGCCTGCATGAGTAGGGTGTCTTATTAACAGTTTCCCTCTCGGAATACCCAGTGAACCAACGGTCTGCACTAAGCAATCATTACTGACTGACTTTGAAGTATATTGGATCCTAAGAAAGCATGGGGGTGTCTTTACTCTTTAGTCCCGCCATTGTGTAATGAAATGCCCACAGATAGAAGCATGGCTTTATCCTGTACTCCCTTCTCTGCACCAAAGTTGGAAATTAAGGCTTATAGCATGATCACTATGGTGACTATGGGTAGCTAAATGGCTCTAAGGAGGAGGCGCCATACTTTAAGCAAAGGCACAGAAGGGGGAGGTATATGCTTCTACAAACGCTTCTGGTAATATCACAGGAGGGGGGTATAATGAAACTCCTGGAAGACATCACAAGATGAGGGTTTAATAATCCCATTACCAATTCTGGCACATATGACAAACAGGAAGGAGTGGTATATTACTCCCCTAGCCATTCCTGAAGCAGCGGGGTTACCCTTGTAGTTGCTGGACCTGCCTGGGACTTACCACTTGCCCTACCTGGGTACCTAGGATACATGACACCAGGAGTAGGCCATTAGTATTAAGCGTCCAAAGAGGCAGTCCATTTAAAGAGAACAGAGCTATAAAGCATCCAGGTGTCTGCTCAACTCTACCTTTGGTAGCTAAGCTTTGCTGCTGTAGTGGTGCACCTCTGCCCTCTAGTGGTGCTTCCTGGAATTGGCTGATCAGTCAGCCTGGAGAACGCTGCTGCAACCTGCTGCAAGCCGGAATCCCTTGCTAGTGCAGAGGTAGGCAAAACTTCTGGCCGAAGAGGTTCTGGAAGGCAATCAAGTGGTGGCTGTGGAAGTTTCCAGGGTAGGACATAGGGTTGTACCCTGGGATTAAAAGTCAACACTGAGTTGTTAATCTGACCCACCCGTAGAGTTGGGGGTGCAGCCAAGGATAAGGGGCTCTGGCTCAGGTAGGGCTTGTTCTCTGTATCGCAGCTGGCCATCTGGGCATGCTTGCAGGCATTGGACTCTACATGCAGCACCTGGTTCTTCCTGCCAGACTTCAGGGATTATGGCAGGGGACAGTGGCTTAGCCAGAAGGGTTACTCCAGCCGCAAATAAGCCCTGTACAGACCACATTGGGTGTATTCCACTTGGTCTCCAACATACAGGCTGTGGCGTTTAACAGAACGGCAGCCCACAAATAATTCTTCCCTTCTGTGATTGTCCTGGAGGAACCCAACACCTCTCTCCACGGAGAATCACAACACAGTTCCCGTATGTCTTATAAGTTTGGGGTCACCTGGCTGGGGGTCATCCTCTTCCACTGCTGTCTTGTATTTCCACTGGTTCTGGGCATGACAGGTAAATTCGAGGAGCACTTTGGGTTAAGGTGACTTGGCCTGGGTTCAGTTCTTCTGGGCGGTGGAGTGGAAACTCCAGCCACCTCCACCGAGCCAGCCGGCATGTGGACGGGGGCCTCCTTGGGCCTAGCAGAGTTATCGGGTACCACCGGACGCGGTGCAGGGGCAGCTACGGGCTGGACCGGGTCCTCAGGGAGCGAAATGGCTATGATCTGTTGTTGCGGCCTGATGGCCGATTCCGGTGCCTCTTGCTGGTGTTTGACGGTGGTCGTGGTGGCCTCTGGAGCTGCAGTTGACTCTGCAAGGGTCGTGGCTTGCTTCTGGGCCTCTGAGACATTGGTCGCGGGGGTGGATGATTTCATCTGCGATGTGGGCGCCTCCGGGACATGGACAGCCGGGCTGATGGTGGTTTCCGCGGGAGCAGGCTTGAGAATGGTGGCCATCTTTGTCTCAGGAGTGGTGGCGGTCTCGCTGTATGAGGAGGAGTCCGCAGCTTCTGGAATCATGGCAAACATTGACGGGCCTTTCTTGCTCATCAGTTGGGAGACCTGGATCTCTGGTGGGTACTTTTCATATACCGGTTCACCTTGAATCGACATCTCGTCCCACTTTGGCTTGGGGAGCACTATCTTCCTTTGCTCCTCAGTCACGCTGGATGCAGGAAGTGAAGGTGGAGCATGTGGGGAGGAGTCTTCACTCCCTTGGCTCACATTGCAAAGTTCTTGGTGGCAGGATTTAGGTTTCCCACTTCTAGAGGGGAGTAGTTAACATTTTCGCGCTTCTGAGAGGGCAATCTTGTGTTTTCCAGCTTCTGAAGGACATGAAAAAGCGGCACCATTCCAGAAATATGGCGAATTAACCCTTGGCGTGCTGGTGCGTACTGTTTAGCGCCGTCTGGCACTGCAACAAAAGCAATAAAGTCAATTTTCGGGGTTTTAACACAGTTCTTAAGCCTTATAGTAGTGTTAGACACACAATTCGATCCTGTTCGTGAAGCCACTTATGCAGTGACCAGGAACGGGTTCGCTGACGCCACTTTAATGCAGTGACCCCAATTGCAGCGTGCCCAGGGTACTATCCCTGGGCCCTTTCACAGTGTTATAACGCACGTCCCAGATTAGGAAAGCGAGAGTGGTGTAATGGCTTATAATGTCTCTATAGCTTGATGTTTGTTATGTCACGGTGTCTCGTACCTGGCTACGGCCAGACTCCTGGCTCACTTGCAATTAATTTGAGTGTAGTTATAATAGGAGTAATAGAGGAATTTTGCAGAAGAAATGATGTTCAGACCTTTAGATGACGTTTAAACATTGCTTTACTTGAAATAACTTGCATCTGAGTGTTATACAGCTTTGGTCTGTTGGTCCCAGCAGGTTTTTGCAATCATTGGCAGGAATGAGTACTTCTGCTTTAAATGTGGAGCTTGCAGGATATAACGTCTGCTTGGTAGCTCTGTAACTATGGTAGGATTAGCTTCTGCACTTATGTGGTACCTTCTGCTGTGTGGGGACAGCCTAGCTGAGGAGGAATTGGCTTCTCCTAGGACTCTGTACTTATCTCACAGATGGAGTCTCAAGGGATGCTTTCTTCTTGGAACTCTGGAGGTTGTCTATAGTTTCTGCTTTCCTCATCTAGCTGAGCTGAAGGTGCTCAAGCTGGGTATATGGCCAAGTCTCAGCCGAGACTAGGTCCTTGCTGTCTTCCCTATGCAGGGGAGCTCCTGGACACTAACACACAGCCTTCCTCAACAGGGGTTGCTGGTACACTGACTAAACTTCCTTCTCTACCCAGACTGCAGGATGTGGGACCAGCCTACTTCTCCACAGAGGGCGAGCTACGCTCGAATAAACCATTCCAGCTCCGATTCACTAAACAATAAACTACACTTGCCAATGAGTTGCTGCCACCTACTGGTAACCAGGCAAATTACATGAACAATTACATTTAACATAGTTTTGCATGCACATTTGTGAAAGACGTAATGTAAATTATATCTGATGACAGTATAAAGGCTCTTAGAAGATAGTAGCAGGGTAGAGGCATGTAGTAACACAACTCTGGGGTGTTACATATGCATGGCTTGTTTTCCATGTCCAACCAGTACAATATATATGTGGAATACACCTCAACTATTAGCTTAGATGTTAAAATCAATTAATGTTTCCTTAAAGAAGCACTCTGGGGATTTTTTCTTGGCCTATATCGTACAGAATAGGCTATTATTAAAGAATAAGCTAGAGACTCACATGTCTGCCTTGTGTTTACCTTCTTTATTTGATGTGCAGTTTGTGAGCTGTCAGCATCTTAATGCAGACAGTGGGGAGGGAGTCTCACCATACTGCACTGCTCTAAGTCCTCAGAAGAACACTGCAAGGTCTTCATGTTCTCATATGTGATGCAGCTTGAGACTGTCTACCCTTGTCATCTCTCTGTACCTCTGTCAGCTCTTACATGTAGGGAGGCAGAGAGACCAGTATGAAGCTAAATGTCATAGAACTACAATGGAGATTCAGCACACACAGACACTAGAGGCAACAATATGAAGGGCATTGCTACTAATTGGGCACTCTTGTGGAGCATTATCACTATTGGGGGTACTGTAGAAAGCACTGTTACTAATGAGGGTACTCTGGGAGAGAACTATCACTATTGGTCAGACTTTTGGAAGTACTTTGGGGACTATCTGTATGGCACTGTTACTTCATAAGTATAGTATTTGGGGGTATTGGGCACAGTATTGTAGGTGGCAGCAGGTTGACAATCTTGGAGGGTGAGGTTGATTAAAAAGTGAGGAATCTAAGATGTCTGTGCTGCAGAAATGAGATGTGGCTGAAATAATTTGTCATAGGGCGGTCTGGTCCGAATGGAGAAGATGATCAAAAAGAACATCTACATCAGAGGAGACTTCATTGCATGTGGTTGCATGAGGTATGTGGTGCTGTATGTAATGTCCAAAGTCCAAAATATGCTTTTAACAGTAGGGCTAGGAGGCTGAGCGGTTGGATTGGGAACTTGGCATATGGGTGGGGGCACCATTTCCACCTCAGGCAACAGAAAAGGTAGAATCGTCCCTGGCCACAGATTTCAGCTGTATCTGCATTCTAATAACTTTCATACAGTTGTGGACAGACAGGGAATTGCAGTCGGGAATAGCGATTCCTATCTGGCTGTACTGATTAGGGCTCCTGGACCTAAATGTTGCTTGGGGCCCTGGAAATGCCAAGTTCGCCCCTGAGCACAGACAGTATAAGTTAGGAGGTTTAAATAACTGCAGCTAATCACTGTATACACTTACCTATGTTAGGTCTGGGCATTCTGACATACCTCCAGCTGTCTTACCTGTCATATCCTTAGCATCTTCTGCCATGCTGCCTGCTGCTGTTTCCGTCAAATGGGTCAGGCACCTGCTTGCCAAACGCATCCTCCCATGCTGGCATCCCATAGGGGCATGCTCTCGCCAATTTATGTCATGTATGCTTCCAGGGGCACATGCTTCCTGCCTGTTACAAGTGTAAATAGCAGCTTCAGTTGCCTGAGCATTGAGTTACTAACAGTAATAGCAAAGAAGTTCTGTTCTGATCTCCTGTGTTTGACCCAGCCTGTTTGACCATTCTGTTTGCCTGCTGCCTACATCGACTAATGTACCTGGTACCAGCTTCTGACCTCTGGCTTGTCTCTGACCACACTTGAGCTTCTGCCTCTGACAATCATCATCATCATTATCACCTGCTGCCTTCAATCCAGTCTTCTCTACAATACCTCTTCTCACCACCACGTCTGCTATTGGACTCAGTTCACACTCTGTGATTCTAACCACAACTTGAGCAAATGGAGCGTTACCTGTTGTCTGTCAGTCAGCTGTCAACCATATTAGCTAATCCTGTAGGTAGTGGTTTAGTTTCTCTCTTGCTGTCCTGTCTCCTGTGAGAGTGCTGAATAACACCCTAGGACAGTGGTGGCGAACCTATAGCACGGGTTCCAGAGGCAGCACTCAAAGCCCTCTCTGTGGGCACTCTGGAAAAAGTCTATGGTGTACCAATATGCTTTGGATTTCTCCTGCCATTCATCAGCGTAGGGCGCACTATGAACGGCACAAGCAGCGCATTGAATGTAGGTAGCCTATTATAGCTAAATGATAAAGCACATGCAAGATACACTATATTGGACTGTAGTATTCAGGTTAAACTGCCATGTGGGAACTTTGCTATAAATATGTGGGTTTTGGGTTGCAGTTTGGGCACTCGGTTTGTAAAAGGTTCACCATCCATTGGTTGACACAGAGAATCTACACTATCTCTGGTTTGACCAGTGAGTCCCACCCAATACTTGTAAGACCTACAATCTATCTGCACTCCTGGTTCTTTAGATAGGGGAGACATTATATCTTTAACAGAATACAGCGATATACAGAGGAACATGGAGGATGGGAGAGAAGGGGCCTGAGAGCTGCCAGGATGGATTTGATTAATGATGATTTCATCCTATAGTTCAGAGGAAGTCAGCCACAGAGGAGAGACCGAGTTTCTGTTTACACATCAGAGCAAGGACTTGAGATCACATGACCAGGTTCCTATAATGTAAAGGTTCAAAATATATGGATTCAAGTGAGTTAGGGTCTATTCACATGACTGTATTTTCGGTACGCACTCGATCAGAATTTTTTGCGGATCAGATGCGGACCCATTAATTTCAATAGAAACGCAAAAGATGCTGACAAAACACTGTATGCTGTCCATATCCATATGTCAGGTCCGCGGCCCTGCAAAAAAAAGATAGAACATGTCCTATACTTGTCTGGTTTGTGGACAAGAATAGGCATGCCAAACACATGGTGGAATGTTTGGGACTGCAAAATGCACATGGCTGGTATCCGTGTTTTGCGGATACGCAATTTTCATACCGCAAAATGGATATGATTGTGTGAATGGACCCTTAGGGTATAACAGATTACATTGCTAGAATACTGGTGGTGAGTTAATAATATACAGGTGAAACTCGAAAAATTTTAATATCGTGCAAAGTTCATTTATTTCAGTAATGCAACTTTAAAGGTGAAACTAACATATGAGAGAGACTCATTACATGCAAAGAGAGATGTTTCAAGCCTTTATTTGTTATAATTTGGATGATTATGGCTTACAGCTTATGGAACCCCAAAGTCACAATTTTGAGGTCCCCTTTGCTCAGGGGGGATATAGAGTAATTAGCTGACTAGAGTGTGACAGTTTGAGCCTAGAATATTGAACTTTTTCACAAAATTAAAATTTTAAGCTGCATTAATGCAATTCCTTTTAATTTGCATTACTGAAATAAATGAACTTTTGCACAATATTCTAATTTTTCGAGTTTCACCTGTATGTAAAATAAATGTAAAACACCGAGAGTGCTTCTTCAAGAACAGAAATGATTACTGAACCAGCTGCTGTAGGTCTCTTTCTTGGCATTTACAAAGGTTTTGTGCTGTCCATTTTGTTCACTAATTAACATTTCGTCGTTCCATGGAAACGGACATCGCAAGAGTTATTATTAGATGATACTCCATACTGAAGTACAAATGATCCTTGATGCATTGCTCACTGTCCTGTAGCATCTACGGTGTTTGCACTTTGCTTTGGCTCCTGTTATATTTCCTTACATATCACATCCAGTAGGGCCTAAGTGTTTGCTTCTCTGGGGCTTATAGAATATATAGCTATTATATGTAACTGCTGTTACTGTGAAAGCACATTCGGGGAGAGAGATCTCTTTAACATTTGGACTTTCATACTACTTTAACATTGTAATTCTATTTCATGGTTTCTCATCTATCCTACTTTTTATATATAAATCAGTAGCACATGTGACTTAATTAAATGCTATGGGGGTCATTTATCAAACTGGTGTAAAGTAAAACTGGGTTGGGTGCCCATAGAAACCAATCAGACTCCACCTTTGATTTTGGACAGCTCCTTTGGAAAATGAAAGGAGGATTCTGAATGTTTGCTATGGGCAACTAAGCCAGTTCTACTTGACACCCGTTTGATAAATAACCCCCATAGCATTTAATATGTTTAATTATGGGAAATAGGTATATATTTCACCTTATACAAGTCTTACTGCACTTTTCCTCTGTGTAAATACAGTGATCCCTGAAAATACAATGGCCTCAGGATACAATATTTTCAACATACATTCTGAATTATCGTAAGTTGAAACCAGACTCAACCTATAATGAAGGCCAACCAATCGAGGCCACTTCTCTGGTAAAATAGCTGAATTAATTGCTCATTAGTAACTATTCCTGACTGTTATATGTAAGGACTTGTTTTATCTCTCTTAGTTATCTGCTTATTTTTCTTAAATCTTCATTTTCTTTTATCTTAGATGGCATTTTAGGGCTTTGGAACCAAGTACTCGAGTTACAATGGTTTTAACATGGGTCATCCTGGAACCAATTAATATTGTAACTTGAGGGATTCAAGTATTCAGAAATCTCCTCAGTCCAACAAAAAACATCTAGAGTTGCAAAGTAAATAGAAGACAAGGAGGAGGGAGATGCACTCCAGCTTTTCATTCAGTCTTTTAGTTGAACAGCACGAAAGAGGGGAGGAGTAACAGCTCTGTCATCATACTGCAGCGACCCCCTGAAGAGGCGGTGTAGAGGATAGGAGTGGTAGTGGCCCTGATGAAGTCTTGTGTCACAGTGTGCTCCCTCAGGCTGTAGCTCCCTGGGGATCGGTGCAGTTTAATTATAATGCTGAAGAATGAGGCCAGAGTTAAAGAGCCTTTCCGGGAGTTTTATACTGATGACCTGTCCTCTGGATAGGTCATCAGTATCTGATCAGTGGAGGTCTGACACCCAGGACCTCCACTGATCAGCTGTTTGAGCTGCTCGCAGTAGCGATGCGGCCTTCTCCAGCTTTCTCTAGGCCAGTGATGACACATACATCAGTCACATGCCCTAGCATAGCTGCTATACAATGTACAGCGTTGTGCTTAGCGAGCTGTGAGAAGGCCGCAGCGCTCACAGGAGTGCCGTTGCCTTTTTCAAACAGCTGATCGGCAGGGGTCCTGGGGGGGGGGTACTGATGACCTATCCAGAGGATAGAATTCCAAGATGAAAGATGATGGCAGCATTTTCGTCCAAAGATCCTTTATTTACAATTAGTCCATAAAGACATGTACAAAAAGGTGCATAAAAAGCAGAAACGTTTTGACTAATACCTAGTCTTTGTCCAGTCTTGACAAAGACTAGGTATTAGTCGACACGTTTTATTTTTGAAGCACCATGGATCTGGTGCTTTGGATTGGCTGATGCATATCTGAAGGAGTCTGGAAGGTATAGGTGCTGCTCTACATAATATTTGTTGCACTATCCAGAGGATAGGTCATCAGTAGAGTTGAGCGGACACCTGGATGTTCGGGTTCGACGGGTTTGGCAGAACGTCACAAAAAAGTTTGAGTTCGGAACCCGAACTTGACCCCGAAGCCTATTGAAGTCAATGGGAACCCGAACTTTGGAGCACTAAAATGGCTCTAAAAAAAATAATAATAATAAAAATAAAAAAATAATAATCTTGCTCTAGGAGGACGAGGTCCATATGGAGTAGGAGATTGAGGAGGCGGTGGATGTGGCGGTGTAGGTGGAAGCGGCGATGGCGGAGGAGGTAGCCAACACAGTTTTTTTGTTTCAATTTTTAGTTATTTATTTATTTTTATTTAAATTAGGGTACACCCCAAAACATGGGGCTATATAACCTGTGATAACCCCCTCCAGCTGTGCTAAACAAAGGTTTAGACAATACACTGGCTGCAGGGCAGGCCAGCACCTCCAAGGCGTAAAGGGCAAGCTCAGGCCCCGTGCCCAATTTGGAGACCCAGAAGTTGAAAGGGGCAGACCCATCAGTCAGTACGTGTAGCCGTGTGCACACCTACTGCTCCACCATGTCGCACGTCTCCAATTGGATGTCTGCTCTATCAACTATCGATGTTCTTTTCTGCGCTTACCATGTTGATCACGGTTAGCGGCAAATCAGGGCTCCATGCCGGAGAGGGAGCATGAGAAAGGGAGACCACATCCAAGGGAGGTCAATGGCTGCAATGTGATCGAGCTGAAATGTGGGACAAGTTATTAAAGCGGAAGGATCGAATGAAAGGGCCAATTAAAGACGAATTTTTGAAATTTAAGTCCCTGTCACCTATGCAGAGCAGGGGTTTTCAATCGTCAAAAATGGGTTAATGTCACCCACCAATGGACGATTTTTAAAAATTTCGGGGCCCTGTCAACTATGTAGAGCAGGGGTTTATTCATGGCAAAACTGTGTTCATGTCACCCACCAATGGAACAGACGATTTTCAAAAATTTAGGTCACCAGGGGTTTATTCACAGAAAAAATTGTAAAATGTCACCCAAGAATGTAACAGACGAATTATTGAAATGTATTTCCTTGTCCACGAAGTAGAGCAGGGGTATATCACAGCCAAAAATTGGTGAATGTCACCCAACTATGTAACAGAAATTAGTGAAATTTATTAACCTGTCTACTAGGTAGAGCAGGGGTATATCACAGCCAAAAATTGGGGAATTTCACCCGACACTATAACAGACAAATTAGTGAAATTTATTAACCTGTCCACTAGGTAGAGCAGGGGTATATCACAGACAACAAATTGGGATATGTAACCCAACAATGTATCAGACAAATTAGGGATAACTTAAAATAAAATACGTAAAAATAAAAATAAAATCTTGATCTATGAGGTGGAGGTCCATATGGAGTAGGAGGTTGAGGAGGCGGTGGACAAAGCGGTGTAGGTGGAAGCGGCAGTGGAGGAGGATGAGGTAGCAAACACTGTTTTTTTTATTTTTTTATTTTTTATTAGGGTACACCCCAAAAGAGTGGGAAATATCAAAAATACAATGAGCAATTGCACTGTAGTATAACAATGGCTGGGTAAGGCCAATATACATGTCTATTCAGCACAAGGTACGGACAAGTCCTGTGGGATCCATGCCTGGTTCAGTTTAATAAATGTGAGCTTGTCCACATTGGCTGTGGACAGGCGGCTGCGCTTGTCTGTGATAACACCCCCTGCCATGCTAAACACACGTTCAGAAAATACACTGGCTGCACGGCAGGGCAGCACCTCCAAGGCGTAAAGGGCAAGCTCAGGCCATGTGCCCAGTTTGGAGACCCAGAAGTTGAAGGGGGCAGACCCATCAGTCAGTATGTGTACTGTCTAGGGGACAGCCGCTCTGCTTTTGCACCCTGCTCCCTCTTCTGCTGTGCTGGTAGCTCTGTGCGGCCACCTCCTCTTCCTCCGAACTACACAGGTCACTCGCATGACCTTGATTCCATGTGGGGTCGAGGACCTCATTGTCCTCCACATCATCTTCCACCCAGTCTTCACCCCTGCCCTCCTTGTCGGTCTTCACACTGCAGAAAGCCACAGCAGTTGGCACCTGTGTTTCATCATCATCCGAGACGTAATACGGTGGTCCTCCCATGTACTCATCCTGAAACATAAGTGGTTGGGCATCGGTGCACTCAATATCTTCCACTTCTGGGGCAGGGCTATGTGGATGGCCCTGGGAAACCCTGCTAGCAGAGTCATCAAAAAGCAGAAGAGACTGATTTGCAAGGGGGTGAGGTGAAGGACTGATGGACATGGGCTGCAGGTGCCAACTCTGATCTTTCAGCAATAAACTGGGTGGGAGACAATGTGAAGGAACTGGAGGCACTGTCAGCCACCTAATCTACTATCGTCTGTACTTGTTCTGGCCTCACCATTCGTAGAGCTGCATTCAGCCCTACCAAATAACGCTGAAGGTTCTGTTGCCTATTCGCACCTGAGGAAGTAGCTGGCACAGATCGACCACGTCCTCTCCCTGCAAAAGGAGCTCCACCAGCAGCACCACGACCGGGGCCACGTCCCTTATTTGACGCTCTCCTCATCCTTTGCGTTCACCCACCAAACTAACAGATGGTTTTTGTCAGGCGACAATGTATCCGCCAATAGTCAACAATTAAGTTCACTAAAAAGTAAGGCAGTGCCAGTGTCATAAAGAGGAAAAATGTGACAGGCAAATTTTATACAATTACTTCACGTCCCAAATTTTTTTAATTTGTCAGCCAACAATGTAAGGGTACTTTCACACTAGCGTTTTTCTTTTCCAGCATAGAGTTCCGTCACAGGGGCTATATACCGGAAAAGAACTGATCAGGCATATCCCCATGCATTCTGAATGGAGAGTAATCTGTTCAGGATGCATCAGGATGTCTTCAGTTCAGTCATTTAGACTGATCAGGCAAAAGATAAAACCGGTGAAAAAAACTGAAGACATTTTTCCACATAGGAATGTATTAGTGCCAGATCCGGCATTCAAAATACTGGAATGCCGGTTCCGTCCTTCCAGTCTGCGCATGCGCAGACCGGTAAAAATATGAAAAAAGATACAAGACAGATCCGTCTGTCCGCATGACAAGCGGAGAGACGGATCCGTTCTTGCAATGCATTTGTGAGACAGATCCTCATCCGGATGCGTCTCACGAATGCTTTCAGTCACATGCAGATCTGCGGATCACACTGCCACAAGTGTGAAAGTAAGCTAAATGCAGTATTGACTGGTTGTATTTGACTGTGACAAATGCAGCAAAGGCCCCAGTAGTAGGGTCATTCAAATAATTGGTGTTTTTTTTAAACCCAGAATATAACAGCAGTATTTAAAGTTTGTATTTGACTGTCACAAATGCAACAAAGGCCGCAAATGTATTATCTTCCCAAACTTTTTTTTTTTTTTTAAAACAAGAATATAACAGCAGTATCTAACACTTGGATTGGACTGTCAGAAATGCAGCAAAGGCCGCAAATTTATTATCTTGCCCAAGATGTTTTTTTTTTCTTTAAAGCAAGAATATAACATCAGTATCTAACACTTGTATTGAAAGGTGACAAATGCAGCAAAGGGCGCAAATCTATTATCTTGCCTAAAATGGGTGTTTTTTTAATACCAGAATATAACAGCACTATCTAACACTTGTATTTCACTGTGACAAATGCAGCCAAGGCCCCAGATGTAGGGCATTGCAAAAAAATTGTGTTTTTCTTAAAACCCAGAATATAGTAATTGCAGTACTTAAAGCTTGTATTTTACTGTGACAAATGCAGCAAAGGCCCCAGATGTAGAGTCTTGCAAAAAAAATTGTGTTTTTTTTTTAAAACCCAGAATATAATTGCAGTATTTCAAGCTTGTATTTCACTGTGACAAATGCAGCAAAGGCCCCAGATGTAGGGTGTTTTTTTAAAACCCAGAATATAATTGCAGTATTTCAAGCTTTGCTGGTGCACTGAACTTGCATAAAATGGCCGCCGACGCCCACATAACTAACAGACGGATAAAAGTTCATTTTCTGTGTCACTAGGCTCAGAGGAGGGTAAAAAAATTGTGCACTGCACCCACAAAACAAAATAGCTGTAGATCGCTGAGTTAACAAGCACTTCTGATTAAAGATTCTTTCCTATTCTCTCCCTGAAATCACCAGCAGCATCCTCTCCCTACACTAATAAGAGCAGAGTGACGTGCAGAGCTACGTGACCCCAGCTTATATAGAGGCTGGGTCACATGCTGCACTTGCCAATCACAGCCATGCCATTAGTAGGCATGGTTGTGATGGCTTCTAAGGGCACACAAGATAAACGCTTGTTGATTGGCTCTGCAGCCTTTCAAAAAGCAACATTAACTCGCCGAACACCGAACCGGAACTTTTACTGAAAAGTTCAGATTCTGGTCCGGGGTCCAAAAATCCTAAAGTTCGGTACGAACCAGAACTTTACAGTTCGGGTTCGCTCAACCCTATAGTCATCAGTAAAAAGAAAATCCTGGTAAACCCTTTTGAACATAACAGTCTTTTTTTTTACTAAGTGCAACATAGAACTTGAAATACATACAGCAGCTACTAAAAAAAAAGACTGTTATGTTTAAAAGGGTTTACCAGGATTTTTTTTTTACTGATGACTAGGGTTGAGCGAACCTGAACTGTAAAGTTCTGGTTCGTACCGAACTTTTGGATTTTTGGACCCCGGACCAGAATCTGAACTTTGGCAAGTGCAATTCTTTGGCAGCAGCAAGGATATGGAGGCAGGTTGGTTAGTGATAATTCAGCACGTAGATGATAATGGCCTAATGGTTGTTTGGCGATGGGTGGCTTAGCTGTATTCCCTCACCTTACAGCAGTGACTGTAGATACAGAAGTAGCAAGTCACTCTGCTGTCTGGATTCTCAAGGCTTTACTTGAGGACAATTTGGAGTCCTTCTCTCTGGAGAAATCTGTATCAGGAGCAGGAACTTTGTACATTGCTTCCTCTCCTCTCTGTAGCTTCTCAGCAACTTCCCCTCTTGGCAGGAAGCAGGACCAGCTCACTTTTACCAAGAGGGGAGGAACAGGATGGTAACCCCGTTCCTGCCAACCTTTGCCATTGCTTCCTTTCTGGTAGTAATGGCCAGGAAACAACAATAAAATACATCACGTAGCAATAAACAACTAGGTCTTGGGTACTACAATACCAGGCAGACATAGAGAAAATGTGTGTACATGACATCAGCCCTGCAAAAAAAAAAAAAAAAATTAAAAAAAATGTCAATTATTTTTCTTCTGCAGCCTGGCTGCTAAAATATATCAGAACAGCTGTCTGATTGTTTGATCCTTAACTCTGTGCTCTTGAGAGCTCACACATATTTACAGGGACACTTCTATCAAAAATTTTGTATCACATAACAATCTGTATGTGAATATTCTATGTCATTATTATTTTAATAAATAACAGGTGGATGGTTTTCTGGAGTTAATAATTCCATGTATTATATATCCAGTCCTGGCTCTTTAACTTATTTAGCAAACAGACTGTCTTAACTTTTTCAGTCGGACCATCACTGCATTCGGGTGATGGAAGGGGGCTGACGGGCTGACTGACTCAATTAGATCATCACATGTTACACTAATCAATACAACACTCTTCTGGGGGCATCTTTATCTGGGCCTTTTAAGTGAACAACAGAGCTAACATACTGTTATCCCAATTGTACACCTACTATTATTGGGAGGATTACTTTCAGATAAAATCTTCCAATTACATTATTAGTGTTGAGCACGAATATTCGAATAGCAAAATGTTATCGCGAATATCGGCACTTCGAGAATTCACGAATATTTAGAATATAGTGCTATATATTCGTAAATTTGAAGGGAGAAGTGGGATCTTTGTGCTGTGCTGAATTCTTGTGACTTCTGATACCTCATATATATTATCCAGATAGTATTAGATAGTGTAGGTTAGTGAGTGAATAGTGTAGCTGATAGTGTCCAGTGTAAGGTGTTAGGTACATTAGTTAGGTAGCTCATATATATAATCCAGATAGTTAGTGTTAGATAGTCAGTGTAGGTTAGTAAATGAATAGCGTAGCTGATAGGGTCCAGTGCATGGTGTAGTGTAGGTTAGATAGAGATATAGTATAGTGTAGGCTTTTGCTGTCTGTTTTGTCTGTGTAAAAAAAAGTTTGTTTCTGTGTTTTAGTGTTTTAGGGTTTCGTGTGGATAGTGATTAGTGTCATCGTCCTTTGTCTGTGAAAAAAAACAAAAAAAGTATCTTTCTGTGTTTTAGGGTTCGTGTTTTAAGGTTTCATGTGGGTAGTGATTAGTGTCTGTGAAAAAACAAAACAAACAAAAAAAAATTCTGTGTTTTAGGGTTTCGTGTGGGTAGTGATTAGTGTCAGCGTCTTTTTTCTGCGAAAAAAACCCTAAAAAAAAAACAGAAAAATTATTTTTCTGTGTTTTAGGGTTTTTATTTTACCTTTTTTGCTGCATTGTCCCCAACCCAATAAAGTTTGCCCAAATTCCCTCATTATTTTTCTTATATATATTTTTTTATATATAAAATCATATCATGAGTGCACATGGGCATGCCGGCAACCGTGGTCGTGGTAGGGGAGTTGGTTCCAGTGCTGGACCGCTGCCAGCATGGGGCTGCTCCTCTACCTACGGAGGAGAGGGCGCAGGTGGCAGGGGCATCCACCTAATCCGTGATTTTTTTGGCCGTGGCAGCCGCCCCATTTCATCTCAAGACGCCGAGGCAGTGGTGTCATTCGTGACACAAGCTAGTAGCACGGAGTCCTCTGCCCCGACTGAGCAGCAGCAGCTCTCCACCTCCTGCAGGATCATCCCCCAGCCCCCAAGAATCGACCCTGATGCTGTTTGACAGCGACAGTAAGAGGGACATCTTGGGGGTGGTAATGCAGAGAGTGAGCTAGAGCTTGGTCCGGATGCTCAGGACCTTTTGGAAGGGATGGAGGAGGAGGAGCAGGAGGGGGGTCGCAGCAGCGCCAGCAGCAGTGCGCAGGGGACAGCAGCTCCTGCCACTGTCCTGCAGCCACCTCATCCCCTTTCCAACAATGCATTCCCACTCCCATACTCCCTCTTCTAGAGGTAGTGGTACCGGCCCACCCTCCTCTATCGCCTCCACTGCCATCCAGTGCCAGCCGTTGGTTGCCGACGCATTTGAACGCACCGCGCCCTTCGCCCCCGGGGACCGACGCGTGCATTCACTCAATGGGCTCCAGGAAAGGGTTATCGCCCAACATCTGCTGCCCTTCAATATTGTAGACTGCAATCCATTTCCGGCAGATGTTGGAGCAGGCCCAAGCCAGGTGGCGTGTCCGCAGCAGCCATTTCTTTGCCAGGTTCGGCATCCCTACCCTACCCCAGAACATTGTGCAGAATGTATCCCTGTCGCTGGATCACGCTGTCAGTGACAGGGTGCATCTGACGATGGATGTCTGGACCAGCAGACATGGGCAAGGACGATACATCAGTTTTACAGCCCATTGGGTGTCCCTCCGAGGCACCAGGAAGGGATCATCAGATGTGGCGGCATCGCATTTTGTGGCGCCACCCCGGTGTTGTCCGGGGCAGAACTGCTGCTCTCCCTCAAGCCACTGTCTCCACCGCTGCTGAGACCCCCAGCAAGTGTCTTCGTAGCTACGCAAATTTGGGGCACGCCGGCTGCCAGGCTGTGTTCCAGCTTGTGAGCTTAGGGGAACGTATACACACTGGACCTGATGTTCTGGCCGCCTTCCAGGCTCAGGTCCACAAGTGGCTGACACCCCAAAGGCTCCAGGCAGGTATGGTTGTCTGTGACAATGGAAGCAACCTCCTTGCTGCATCAATTCTGGCAGTCTAACACACGTGTCCTACATGGCACATGTTCTCAACCTTGTGGTACAGAAGCTCCTACGCACATACCCAAGGTTGAGCAACATCGTGCAACGTGTACTTAGGATTGCCAGCCACTCCCCAACCCCCACTGCATCACTGTCCAAACTGCAGCAGGACCACAGCCTGCCACTTCACAGGCTGATTATTGACAGTGTGATGCGGTGGAACTCCACCCTCCACATGTTAGAGAGGTTGTGGGAGCAGCGACGGGGGGGGGGGGGGGGGTGAAAGAATACCTGCTGGACCAAGGCACTTCCGTGCCATTACACCCACTCCCCTACATCACCAATGCGGAGTGGGGGCAGATACACCAGGTCTGCCACGTGTTGGCCCCATTAGAGCAGGCAACCAAGATGGTCAGCAGGGAGCATGTCGGCCTCAATGACAAGCTCCCCATAGTGTTCCTGCTGGACAGGACACTAGAATGCCTGCTCGAACCTGGGCAGAGTGCCTTAGTGGAGCAAGAAGAGGCAACAATACTCCACCAAGACCAGGCCCAGGACAAGGAGGAGGAGGAGGAATTTGTTGAGGAGTTTGCCGACATCCAGGAGTCTGGGCCTGGTCAGGAGGGAGAGCCGGTGCTGGGGGCACCATTAGTCCGGGGGTGGGGCGGCTCCCACAGGGAACAGCAGCAGCAGGAGGACCTAAATGTCATGGTCCTGGGCAGCCAAGAAGATTCACAGCGGGCTTTCCTCTTACCCAGGAGGGACCCCCTGATCAAGAAAATTAAGGAGAGGGATGATTTTTGGTTGGCCAATCTCTTAGACCCTTGCTGCAAGGGGAAACTGGAGCAGTTCATCCTAGCCAGCTGGAGGGATGGCCGTATGAATAACCTGCGGGCCTGTCTGATCCTCCGGCTGGAGCAGGCAAACCCTCACGCTCCAGTTCTCCCCACCCATCTCACCCAGCAGGTGACTGGCTCAAGCAGCTCCAGCCGAGTAGGTGATCTTATGGGTTAGATGCCCCGGTCTGGTGGGGCCCATTACTAGGACCATTCTCCTGCTACAAGGAACCAGCCCCAGACTGTTCTGACTGAGTTTGGCCCAGCTATGTGTAGGCCTTATACTACATCTTTTACCATGTGCTTGCTGCTGCTACTGTCTGTCCTGATCCTGCTGAGTTTTTGTGTAGACTGTTTACTCCACAATTACCTTTACCTGCTGCTGCTGTCTGTCCTGATTCATATGAGTTTGCCCCAGGACTAAAGATGCCTTACTGTAACCTTAGAGGTTAAAATTAATCAAAAACATAACAATATCTAAAACGAAAGCACATGTTAGAACATAAAGAAATATTTATTAACAATGTTGATGAAAAAATATGCCTTTAAGGCAACTTTTTAGTTGTTTATGGAGGTCCAGCAACTCCTGGATCCCCTTACGGTGCAGCTCCTCCAACTGATGCACCTTCTTATCCAGATGTCACTGCTGCTGATGTAACCTCATTTGTTGCTCCCGTATTATCTTTTGCAGGACGCTGATCTCCAGCACTGCCCTTTGGTCGTCCTGCTGCAGCTACATAATTTTTTTTTTCATTTACCGAGTACTGTTAGGATTTAAAAAATAAAATACAATTACTTTCAATTAAGATTAAGAGGCAATTAGTGCATTGTGTGTAGTATTTGTTAAAGCACGGATGATTTACATTTCAATTCGTTAATGATATTTATGATGATTATATAGTTTGTTACTTAGTGATAGTTCAGAATAGTATAATGTTATTTAATTGATTAGTTAGTGCTAGTTCAGTACAGTATAATTGTATTTAGTTGGTTAGTTTGCGATATTTATGTTAAGTATAATGTTTAGTTGTTTAGTTAAAGGGATTCTGTCACCAGATTTGAGGCCTATAACCTAAACATATGGCCAGGTCCCTACTAATACGCTGAATCCGAAACTGACCTTATTAAATGTGCCTGTGGCTCTATTAGCATATAAAACAGGTTTTTATAACCTGTCATTCACCTAACTAAGGTGCCCAAGGGGACGTCTCTTCATGCAGGGTGCCCGGCTGCAGCCATCTCCGCCTGGTGCCCAGCGCCGCCTTCCCACTAGAAATCGACGCCCTCCCGTCTCCGAAATCATCCGCTCTCCTCAGCCAGATCCCGCGCGTGCGCACTAGGTATAACCTGATGTGCCCCTGCGGACTCCTGGCAGCGGCCTCGTTGAGCAAATTGTGCATGCGCTGGCCGGGGCACTTCGCTCAAACCTGCCTTGACCGCCCTATTGCAGCCATCCTCTCACAGCCGCACGGGATCTGGCTGAGGAGAGCGGACGATTTCGGAGGCGGCGCTGAGGTGAGGGAGACGGCACTGAGGTGAGGTAGGCGGCTCTATTGAAAGGGAGGGCGGTGATTTCTAGTGGGAAGGCGGCGCTGGGCACCAGACGGAGATGGCTGCAGCCTGGCACCCTGCATGAAGAGACGTCTCCTTGGGCACATTATGTACATGAATGACAGGTTATAAAAACCTGTTTTATATGCTAATAGAGCCACAGGCACATTTAATAAGGTCAGTTTCGGATTCAGCGTATTAGTAGGGACCTGGCCATATGTTTAGGTTATAGGCCTCAAATCTGGTGACAGAATCCCTTTAATGTTTTTTTTTATGTAAATTACATAGTTAAGGTCCAGCATTGTTATTTTCTATTACTTTAGTGTGTGTTGTCCCCTCATTTTTGGCCCTTTGTTTCTATACATGTTATGGATACAGAATTATATTGCTGTGTGCACATATTTACCCTCCTGGCAGGGGCTGGCGACAACCCCCTTCTCCTCCTCTTCTTTCTCATCAGGAGCTGGGGGAAGAGAGAATGCGGCTGCAGAGAGGGACCCGCCTCTTCGGCCTCCACCTCCATCATTTTGCAAACATCAGGTGGTGGTGGAGCATCTGCATGCTGGGAGGATCCAGCATGTTCTCCCTTCTCCTCTTCCTCCAATGTCAAGACCACAACAACCACCATATCCTCTGTAGAAGGTCTGCGTCGTATAGAGGGAACTGGAACCCCTGTAATCACACAATGTTCAGAATTTAGACAAACAACTCAGAATTCATAACAAATGCAAATTCACCCCTTAATTTTTTTTTATACAAAATTTACCAAAAATGTTATCACTTGGCATTACACTTTTTGTGATGTAAGGTGTCATATGACATTTTTATACTGCTGGTTATTACGGGCGTGGATATACCTAATGTGTATAAAAAATTTTTTGTATTTTATTGTTTCACGATAATAGCATTTTTGAACCAAAATAAATAATATTTTAATGTCTACATACTCTGAGAGCCATATTTGTTTTATTTTTTGGGCAATTGTCTTAGGTAGGGGCTAATTTTTTGCGGGATGAGGTGACGTTTAAATTGGTACTATTTTGAGGGTCATACGCCATTTTGATTGCTTCGTGTTGCACTTTTAGTGATGTAATGTGACCAGAAAATGGTTTATTTAGCACAGTTTTTTTTTTCTTTAACGGTGTTCACCTGAGGGGTTAGGTCTAGGGATGAGCGAACTCGAACTGTATAGTTCGGGTTCGTACCGAATTTTGGGGTGTCCGTGACACGGACCCGAACCCGGACATTTTCGTAAAAGTCCGGGTTCGGGTTCGGTGTTCGTCGCTTTCTTCGCGCTTTTGTGACGCTTTCTTGGCGCTTTTTGAAAGGCTGCAAAGCAGCCAATCAACAAGCGTCATACTACTTGCCCCAAGAGGCCATCACAGCCATGCCTACTATTGGCATGGCTGTGATTGGCCAGAGCACCATGTGACCCAGCCTCTATTTAAGCTGGAGTCACATAGCGCCGCCCGTCACTCTGCTCTGATTAGCGTAGGGAGAGGTTGCGGCTGCGACAGTAGGGCGAGATTAGGCAGATTAACTCCTCCAAAGGACTTGATTAACTGATCGATCTGCAGCTGTGGATCATTGAGCTGCTGATCCTCAATTGCTCACTGTTTTTAGGCTGCCCAGACCGTTTGTCAGTCACATTTTTCTGGGGTGATCGGCGGCCATTTTGTGTCTTGTGGTGCGCCAGCACAAGCTGCGACCAAGTGCATTTAACCCTCAATGGTGTGGTTGTTTTTTGGCTAAAGCCTACATCAGGGTGAGGGTCCATTCACACGTCCTGTTTTTTTCCATCCTGAAAAACGGTCCGTTTTTTGCGGATCCGTTGTTCCTGAAAATGTTTCCGTATGTCATCCGTATGTCATCCGTTTTTTGCGGATCCGCAAAAAACGGGAGCATGTATACATTTCAATAATCAAATAAAGTTGTTTGGATTTCTTTGAAAAAAAATTGAAAAAAAAAAAAAAAAAAAAAAAAAAAAAAATTTGTTATGTGTTTCCAGGAACGGAATCCGCAAAAAACGGATGACATACGGAATGACATCCGAATGTCATCCGTTTTTTGCGGATCCATTGACTTTGTATTGTACCAGGATCCGATTTTTCAGGACAAGAATAGGACATGTTTTATATTTAAACGGACATGCGGAACGGAACAACGGAAACGGACAGCACACATTGTGCTGTCCGATTTTTTCCAGGACCCATTGAAAATGAATGGGTCCAGATCTGGTCCTGATCTGTTCCTGAAAAAACGGAACAGATCAGGAAAGAAAAAACGGACGTGTGAATGGACCCTGAAGCTGTCACACCAAGTGCATTTAACCAGCAATAGTCTGTTCATTTTTTGGCCATATACAAAATCAGGGGCAAGCTGCGCCTGTCACCAAGTGCATTTAACCCTCAATGGTGTGGTTGTTTTTTGGCTAAAGCCTACATCAGGGTGAAGCTGTCACACCAAGTGCATTTAACCAGCAATAGTCTGTTCATTTTTTGGCCATATACTAAATCAGGGGCAAGCTGCGCCTGTCACCAAGTGCATTTAACCCTCAATGGTGTGGTTGTTTTTTGGCTAAAGCCTACATCAGGGTGAAGCTGTCACACCAAGTGCATTTAACCAGCAATAGTCTGTTTATTTTTTGGCCATATCCCAGTCTAATTCTGTCACTAAATCCATACCGGTCACCCAGCGCCTAAATACTAGGCCTCAAATTTATATCCCGCTAAATCTGTCCTTAGTGCTGTAGCTGGGCGAGTTATTTAGTGTCCGTTCAAGCACATTTCTTGTTCTGGGTTGAAATACAATTCCCAATTTAGCAATTTCATAATTTAGTGGTTTCTGCTATATCAGAGCTATTTGAAATCTATCCCTAAAAGGGTATATAATATTCAAGGTGCACATTGGGTCATTCAGAATAACTTCACACACACCCGCTACTGTGTATTTCCAAGTCTAATTCTGGCACTAAACCCATACCTGTCACCCAGCGCCTAAATACTAGGCCTCAAATTTATATCCCGCTAAATCTGTCCTTAGTGCTGTAGCTGGGCGAGTTATTTAGTGTCCGTTCAAGCACATTTCTTGTTCTGGGTTGAAATACAATTCCCAATTTAGCAATTTCATAATTTAGTGGTTTCTGCTATATCAGAGCTATTTGAAATCTATCCCTAAAAGGGTATATAATATTCAAGGTGCACATTGGGTCATTCAGAATAACTTCACACACACCCGCTACTGTGTATTTCCAAGTCTAATTCTGGCACTAAACCCATACCTGTCACCCAGCGCCTAAATACTAGGCCTCAAATTTATATCCCGCTAAATCTGTCCTTAGTGCTGTAGCTGGGCGAGTTATTTAGTGTCCGTTCAAGCACATTTCTTGTTCTGGGTTGAAATACAATTCCCAATTTAGCAATTTCATAATTTAGTGGTTTCTGCTATATCAGAGCTATTTGAAATCTATCCCTAAAAGGGTATATAATATTCAAGGTGCACATTGGGTCATTCAGAATAACTTCACACACACCCGCTACTGTGTATTTCCAAGTCTAATTCTGGCACTAAACCCATACCTGTCACCCAGCGCCTAAATACTAGGCCTCAAATTTATATCCCGCTAAATCTGTCCTTAGTGCTGTAGCTGGGCGAGTTATTTAGTGTCCGTTCAAGCACATTTCTTGTTCTGGGTTGAAATACAATTCCCAATTTAGCAATTTCATAATTTAGTGGTTTCTGCTATATCAGAGCTATTTGAAATCTATCCCTAAAAGGGTATATAATATTCAAGGTGCACATTGGGTCATTCAGAATAACTTCACACACACCCGCTACTGTGTATTTCCAAGTCTAATTCTGTCACTAAACCCATACCTGTCACCCAGCGCCTAAATACTAGGCCTCAAATTTATATCCCGCTAAATCTGTCCCTAGTGCTGTAGCTGGGCGAGTTATTTAGTGTCCGTTCAAGCACATTTCTTGTTCTGGGTTGAAATACAATTCCCAATTTAGCAATTTCATAATTTAGTGGTTTCTGCTATATCAGAGCTATTTGAAATCTATCCCTAAAAGGGTATATAATATTCAAGGTGCACATTGGGTCATTCAGAATAACTTCACACACACCCGCTACTGTGTATTTCCAAGTCTAATTCTGGCACTAAACCCATACCTGTCACCCAGCGCCTAAATACTAGGCCTCAAATTTATATCCCGCTAAATCTGTCCTTAGTGCTGTAGCTGGGCGAGTTATTTAGTGTCCGTTCAAGCACATTTCTTGTTCTGGGTTGAAATACAATTCCCAATTTAGCAATTTCATAATTTAGTGGTTTCTGCTATATCAGAGCTATTTGAAATCTATCCCTAAAAGGGTATATAATATTCAAGGTGCACATTGGGTCATTCAGAATAACTTCACACACACCCGCTACTGTGTATTTCCAAGTCTAATTCTGGCACTAAACCCATACCTGTCACCCAGCGCCTAAATACTAGGCCTCAAATTTATATCCCGCTAAATCTGTCCTTAGTGCTGTAGCTGGGCGAGTTATTTAGTGTCCGTTCAAGCACATTTCTTGTTCTGGGTTGAAATACAATTCCCAATTTAGCAATTTCATAATTTAGTGGTTTCTGCTATATCAGAGCTATTTGAAATCTATCCCTAAAAGGGTATATAATATTCAAGGTGCACATTGGGTCATTCAGAATAACTTCACACACACCCGCTACTGTGTATTTCCAAGTCTAATTCTGGCACTAAACCCATACCTGTCACCCAGCGCCTAAATACTAGGCCTCAAATTTATATCCAGCTAAATCTGTCCCTAGTGCTGTAGCTGGGCGAGTTATTTAGTGTCCGTTCAAGCACATTTCTTGTTCTGGGTTGAAATACAATTCCCAATTTAGCAATTTCATAATTTAGTGGTTTCTGCTATATCAGAGCTATTTGAAATCTATCCCTAAAAGGGTATATAATATTCAAGGTGCACATAGGGTCATTCAGAATAACTTCACACACCCGCTACTGTGCATTTCCAAATCTAATTCTGTCACTAAACCCATACCTGTCACCCAGCGCCTAAATACTAGGCCTCAAATTTATATCCCGCTAAATCTCTCGTTACCGCTGTCCTGTTGTGGCTGGGAAAGTTATTTAGTGTCCGTCAAAGCACATTTTTTGTTCTGGGTTGAAATACAATTCCCAATTTAGCAATTTCATAATTTAGTCGTTTCTGCTATATCAGAGCTATTTGAAATCTATCCCTAAAAGGGTATATAATATTCAAGGTGCACATTGGGTCATTCAGAATAACTTCACACACACCCGCTACTGTGTATTTCCAAGTCTAATTCTGTCACTAAACCCATACCTGTCACCCAGCGCCTAAATACTAGGCCTCAAATTTATATCCTGCTAAATCTCTCGTTAACGCTGTCCTGTTGTGGCTGGGAAAGTTATTTAGTGTCCGTCAAAGCACATTTTTTGTTCTGGGTTTAAATACAATTCCCAATTTAACAATTTCATAATTTAGTGGTTTCTGCTATATCAGAGCTATTTGAAATCTATCCCTAAAAGGGTATATAATATTCAAGGTGCACATTGGGTCATTCAGAATAACTTCACACACACCCGCTACTGTGTATTTCCAAGTCTAATTCTGTCACTAAACCCATACCTGTCACCCAGCGCCTAAATACTAGGCCTCAAATTTATATCCTGCTAAATCTCTCGTTACCGCTGTCCTGTTGTGGCTGGGAAAGTTATTTAGTGTCCGTCAAAGCACATTTTTTGTTCTGGGTTGAAGTACAATTCCCAATTTAGCAATTTCATAATTTAGTGGTTCCTGCTATATCAGAGCTATTTGAAATCTATCCCAAAAAGGGTATATAATATTCAAGGTGCACATAGGGTCATTCAGAATAACTTCACACACACGCTTCTGTGCATTTCCAAGTCTAATTCTGTCACTAAATCCATACCGGTCACCCAGCGCCTAAATACTAGGCCTCAAATTTATATCCCGCTGAATTTGAATACAATACATTGGGCCAAATAATATATTTGTTGTTGTGGTGAACCATAACAATGAGAAAAACATCTAGTAAGGGACGCGGACGTGGACATGGTCGTGGTGGTGTTAGTGGACCCTCTGGTGCTGGGAGAGGACGTGGCCGTTCTGCCACATCCACACGTCCTAGTGTACCAACTACCTCAGGTCCCAGTAGCCGCCAGAATTTACAGCGATATATGGTGGGGCCCAATGCCGTTCTAAGGATGGTAAGGCCTGAGCAGGTACAGGCATTAGTCAATTGGGTGGCCGACAGTGGATCCAGCACGTTCACATTATCTCCCACCCAGTCTTCTGCAGAAAGCGCACAGATGGCGCCTGAAAACCAACCCCATCAGTCTGTCACATCACCCCCATGCATACCAGGGAAACTGTCTCAGCCTCAAGTTATGCAGCAGTCTCTTATGCTGTTTGAAGACTCCGCTGGCAGGGTTTCCCAAGGGCATCCACCTAGCCCTTCCCCAGCGGTGAAAGACATAGAATGCACTGACGCACAACCACTTATGTTTCCTGATGATGAGGACATGGGAATACCACCTCAGCATGTCTCTGATGATGACGAAACACAGGTGCCAACTGCTGCGTCTTTCTGCAGTGTGCAGACTGAACAGGAGGTCAGGGATCAAGACTGGGTGGAAGACGAT
Organism: Bufo gargarizans; assembly: GCF_014858855.1. Classification (NCBI taxonomy): domain Eukaryota; kingdom Metazoa; phylum Chordata; class Amphibia; order Anura; family Bufonidae; genus Bufo; species Bufo gargarizans. The sequence continues at coordinate 275,701,537 of NC_058085.1, read as the reverse complement.
GCAGGGGACGATGAGGTCCTAGACCCCACATGGAATGAAGGTCGTGCCACTGACTTTCACAGTTCGGAGGAAGAGGCAGTGGTGAGACCGAGCCAACAGCGTAGCAAAAGAGGGAGCAGTGGGCAAAAGCAGAACACCCGCCGCCAAGAGACTCCGCCTGCTACTGACCGCCGCCATCTGGGACCGAGCACCCCAAAGGCAGCTTCAAGGAGTTCCCTGGCATGGCACTTCTTCAAACAATGTGCTGACGACAAGACCCGAGTGGTTTGCACGCTGTGCCATCAGAGCCTGAAGCGAGGCATTAACGTTCTGAACCTGAGCACAACCTGCATGACCAGGCACCTGCATGCAAAGCATGAACTGCAGTGGAGTAAACACCTTAAAACCAAGGAAGTCACTCAGGCTCCCCCTGCTACCTCTTCTGCTGCTGCCGCCTCGGCCTCTTCTGCTGCTGCCGCCTCGGCCTCTTCCTCCGCCTCTGGAGGAACGTTGGCACCTGCCGCCCAGCAAACAGGGGATGTACCACCAACACCACCACCACCACCTCCGTCACCAAGCGTCTCAACCATGTCACACGCCAGCGTTCAGCTCTCCATCTCACAAACATTTGATAGAAAGCGTAAATTCCCACCTAGCCACCCTCGATCCCTGGCCCTGAATGCCAGCATTTCTAAACTACTGGCCTATGAAATGCTGTCATTTAGGCTGGTGGACACAGACAGCTTCAAACAGCTCATGTCGCTTGCTGTCCCACAGTATGTTGTTCCCAGCCGGCACTACTTCTCCAAGAGAGCCGTGCCTTCCCTGCACAACCAAGTATCCGATAAAATCAAGTGTGCACTGCGCAACGCCATCTGTGGCAAGGTCCACCTAACCACAGATACGTGGACCAGTAAGCACGGCCAGGGACGCTATATCTCCCTAACTGCACACTGGGTAAATGTAGTGGCAGCTGGGCCCCAGGCGGAGAGCTGTTTGGCGCACGTCCTTCCGCCGCCAAGGATCGCAGGGCAACATTCTTTGCCTCCTGTTGCCACCTCCTCCTTCTCGGCTTCCTCCTCCTCTTCTTCCACCTGCTCATCCAGTCAGCCACACACCTTCACCACCAACTTCAGCACAGCCCGGGGTAAACGTCAGCAGGCCATTCTGAAACTCATATGTTTGGGGGACAGGCCCCACACCGCACAGGAGTTGTGGCGGGGTATAGAACAACAGACCGACGAGTGGTTGCTGCCGGTGAGCCTCAAGCCCGGCCTGGTGGTGTGTGATAATGGGCGAAATCTCGTTGCAGCTCTGGGACTAGCCAATTTGACGCACATCCCTTGCTTGGCGCATGTGCTGAATTTGGTGGTGCAGAAGTTCATTCACAACTACCCCGACATGTCAGAGCTGCTGCATAAAGTGCGGGCCGTCTGTTCGCGCTTCCGGCGTTCACATCCTGCTGCTGCTCGCCTGTCTGCGCTACAGCGTAACTTCGGCCTTCCCGCTCACCGCCTCATATGCGACGTGCCCACCAGGTGGAACTCCACCTTGCACATGCTGGACAGACTGTGCGAGCAGCAGCAGGCCATAGTGGAGTTTCAGCTGCAGCACGCACGGGTCAGTCGCACTACAGAACAGCACCACTTCACCACCAATGACTGGGCCTCCATGCGAGACCTGTGTGCCCTGTTGCGCTGTTTCGAGTACTCCACCAACATGGCCAGTGGCGATGACACCGTTATCAGCGTTACAATACCACTTCTATGTCTCCTTGAGAAAACACTTAGGGCGATGATGGAAGAGGAGGTGGCCCAGGAGGAGGAGGAGGAGGAGGAGGAGGAGGAAGAGGGGTCATTTTTAGCACTTTCAGGCCAGTCTCTTCGAAGTGACTCAGAGGGAGGTTTTTGGCAACAGCAGAGGCCAGGTACAAATGTGGCCAGCCAGGGCCCACTACTGGAGGACGAGGAGGACGAGGATGAGGAGGAGGTGGAGGAGGATGAGGATGAAGCATGGTCACAGCGGGGTGGCACCCAACGCAGCTCGGGTCCATCACTGGTGCGTGGCTGGGGGGAAAGGCAGGACGATGACGATACGCCTCCCACAGAGGACAGCTTGTCCTTATCCCTGGGCAGCCTGGCACACATGAGCGACTACATGCTGCAGTGCCTGCGCAACGACAGCAGAGTTGCCCACATTTTAACCTGTGCGGACTACTGGGTTGCCACCCTGCTGGATCCACGCTACAAAGACAATGTGCCCACCTTACTTCCTGCACTGGAGCGTGATAGGAAGATGCGCGAGTACAAGCGCACGTTGGTAGACGCGCTACTGAGAGCATTCCCAAATGTCACAGGGGAACAAGTGGAAGCCCAAGGCCAAGGCAGAGGAGGAGCAAGAGGTCGCCAAGGCAGCTGTGTCACGGCCAGCTCCTCTGAGGGCAGGGTTAGCATGGCAGAGATGTGGAAAAGTTTTGTCAACACGCCACAGCTAACTGCACCACCACCTGATACGCAACGTGTTAGCAGGAGGCAACATTTCACTAACATGGTGGAACAGTACGTGTGCACACCCCTCCACGTACTGACTGATGGTTCGGCCCCATTCAACTTCTGGGTCTCTAAATTGTCCACGTGGCCAGAGCTAGCCTTTTATGCCTTGGAGGTGCTGGCCTGCCCGGCAGCCAGCGTTTTGTCTGAACGTGTATTCAGCACGGCAGGGGGCGTCATTACAGACAAACGCAGCCGCCTGTCTACAGCCAATGTGGACAAGCTGACGTTCATAAAAATGAACCAGGCATGGATCCCACAGGACCTGTCCGTCCCTTGTCCAGATTAGACATTAACTACCTCCCCATAACCATATATTATTGGACTCCAGGGCACTTCCTCATTCAATCCTATTTTTATTTTCATTTTACCATTATATTGCGATGCTACCCAAAGTTGAATGAACCTCTCCTCTGCCTGTGTGCTAGGCCTAAATATATGCCAATGGACTGTTGCAGTGGTGGCTGACGTGAAGCCTCATTCTCTGCTATGACATGCAGACTAATTCTCTGCTGACATGAAGACAGATTCTCTGTTACGGGACCTCCCTCCTCTGCCTGGGTGCTGGGCCTAAATATATGCCAATGGACTGTTGCAGTGGTGGGTGACGTGAAGCCTCATTCTCTGCTATGACATGCAGACTAATTCTCTGCTGACATGAAGCCAGATTGTCTGTTACGGGACCTCTCTCCTCTGCCTGTGTGTGTGCTGGGCCTAAATATATGCCAATGGACTGTTGCAGTGGTGGCTGACGTGAAGCCTCATTCTCTGCTATGACATGCAGACTAATTCTCTGCTGACATGAAGACAGATTCTCTGTTACGGGACCTCTCTCCTCTGCCTGTGTGTGTGCTGGGCCTAAATATATGCCAATGGACTGTTGCAGTGGTGGCTGACGTGAAGCCTCATTCTCTGCTATGACATGCAGACTAATTCTCTGCTGACATGAAGACAGATTCTCTGTTACGGGACCTCCCTCCTCTGCCTGGGTGCTGGGCCTAAATATATGCCAATGGACTGTTGCAGTGGTGGGTGACGTGAAGCCTGATTCTCTGCTATGACATGCAGACTAATTCTCTGCTGACATGAAGACAGATTCTCTGTTACGGGACCTCTCTCCTCTGCCTGTGTGTGTGCTGGGCCTAAATATATGCCAATGGACTGTTGCAGTGGTGGCTGACGTGAAGCCTCATTCTCTGCTATGACATGCAGACTAATTCTCTGCTGACATGAAGCCAGATTGTCTGTTACGGGACCTCTCTCCTCTGCCTGTGTGTGTGCTGGGCCTAAATATATGCCAATGGACTGTTGCAGTGGTGGCTGACGTGAAGCCTCATTCTCTGCTATGACATGCAGACTAATTCTCTGCTGACATGAAGACAGATTCTCTGTTACGGGACCTCCCTCCTCTGCCTGGGTGCTGGGCCTAAATATATGCCAATGGACTGTTGCAGTGGTGGGTGACGTGAAGCCTGATTCTCTGCTATGACATGCAGACTAATTCTCTGCTGACATGAAGACAGATTCTCTGTTACGGGACCTCTCTCCTCTGCCTGTGTGTGTGCTGGGCCTAAATATATGCCAATGGACTGTTGCAGTGGTGGCTGACGTGAAGCCTCATTCTCTGCTATGACATGCAGACTAATTCTCTGCTGACATGAAGCCAGATTGTCTGTTACGGGACCTCTCTCCTCTGCCTGTGTGTGTGCTGGGCCTAAATATATGCCAATGGACTGTTGCAGTGGTGGCTGACGTGAAGCCTCATTCTCTGCTATGACATGCAGACTAATTCTCTGCTGACATGAAGACAGATTCTCTGTTACGGGACCTCCCTCCTCTGCCTGGGTGCTGGGCCTAAATATATGCCAATGGACTGTTGCAGTGGTGGCTGACGTGAAGCCTCATTCTCTGCTATGACATGCAGACTGATTCTCTGCTGACATGAAGCCAGATCGTCTGTTACGGGACCTCTCTGCTCTGCCTGTGTGCTAGGCCTAAATATATGCCAATGGACTGTTGCAGTGGTGGGTGACGTGAAGCCTCATTCTCTGCTATGACATGCAGACTGATTCTCTGCTGTCATGAAGCCAGATTGTCTGTTACGGGACCTCTCTGCTCTGCCTGTGTGCTAGGCCTAAATATATGCCAATGGACTGTTGCAGTGGTGGGTGACGTGAAGCCTCATTCTCTGCTATGACATGCAGACTGATTCTCTGCTGACATGAAGCCAGATTGTCTGTTACGGGACCTCTCTCCTCTGCCTGTGTGCTAGGCCTAAATATATGCCAATGGACTGTTGCAGTGGTGGCTGACGTGAAGCCTCATTCTCTGCTATGACATGCAGACTAATTCTCTGCTGACATGAAGCCAGATCCTCTGTTACGGGACCTCTCTCCTCTGCCTGTGTGTGTGCTGGGCCTAAATATATGCCAATGGACTGTTGCAGTGGTGGCTGACGTGAAGCCTCATTCTCTGCTATGACATGCAGACTGATTCTCTGCTGACATGAAGCCAGATTCTCTGTTACGGGACCTCTCTCCTCTGCCTGTGTGTGTGCTGGGCCTAAATATATGCCAATGGACTGTTGCAGTGGTGGCTGACGTGAAGCCTCATTCTCTGCTATGACATGCAGACTAATTCTCTGCTGACATGAAGACAGATTCTCTGTTACGGGACCTCCCTCCTCTGCCTGGGTGCTGGGCCTAAATATATGCCAATGGACTGTTGCAGTGGTGGCTGACGTGAAGCCTCATTCTCTGCTATGACATGCAGACTAATTCTCTGCTGACATGAAGACAGATTCTCTGTTACGGGACCTCTCTCCTCTGCCTGGGTGCCGGGGCCTAAATATCTGAGAATGGACTGTTCCAGTGGTGGGTGACGGGAAGCCAGATTCTCTGCTATGGAACCTCTCTCCAATTGATTTTGGTTAATTTTTATTTATTTAATTTTTATTTTAATTCATTTCCCTATCCACATTTGTTTGCAGGGGATTTACCTACATGTTGCTGCCTTTTGCAGCCCTCTAGCTCTTTCCTGGGCTGTTTTACAGCCTTTTTAGTGCCGAAAAGTTCGGGTCCCCATTGACTTCAATGGGGTTCGGGTTCGGGACGAAGTTCGGATCGGGTTCGGATCCCGAACCCGAACATTTCCGGGATGTTCGGCCGAACTTCTCGAACCCGAACATCCAGGTGTTCGCTCAACTCTAGTTAGGTCATGTGATATTTTTATAGAGCCGGTCGATATTGATGCGGCGATACATAATATGTTTACTTTTCTTTTTTTCATTTTTTTTCCAATTTTTATTTAACTTTATTTTGTAAAACAGGACGCTTTTTTTTCAGTTTTTGGGATTCTGATCCCCTTTACAATGCATTACAAGAAGTGTATTACCAGTGTAATACAGGAGGCTGGATCTCACAGGCCCTCCCGGAAGGCAGCCATGATGCTTAAGGAAGGCTACCTTCCCTGCCATCGGGCCTTTTACTGGTATACAGAATGATGATTGCAGTTTATGTATATATATATATATATATATATATATACAAACACATACACACATATTTATATATCCGCTCTGAATTCCTCCTCTTCAAATCCGGCCATTTTTTTAAATATGGCCATCCTAGGGTGACTGCCCTTAAACTTCCTCTTGAGCTCGGAACGGATCTCACTCACAATGGCCTGCTTCTCAGTGTGGACTCAGGTCATAGCCCCGCTCCAACATGCGCTGCAGGATAAAGATGCAAGCATATAATCCCAATTTTTTTAAATACAAGTATTGTAAATAATGTCCTCAGCAAAACATCAAAAAGTATTTTGTCTTCGAAGGGGAAATATTAGATTTAATGTTACCGTTATAAGATGTTATAAGATGGGATTGTATTGCGATTGTATGTGTGTGGGGTCTGAGCAATCGGATATTGGCCAGCTGAGCAGAGATGTACCTGTGTAGTGAAGTGACGGTACGGTATGGGGTGTACAGCTGGTTCGCACCCTGGGTAACTCTAAATAAACCAGCAAATACTGGCGGTAAGACAAAGAAAGCTTCTCCTAAGTCCTGAGCAATAGGACACAAACTCTAATCTATAGACTGTGTTTGTGTGTGTGTGGGGGGTATATAGTGTGCAGCAGGAAAATGTAAGTGCAATGTACATGTGAGAGATATTTCTATGCTGTCCATACGTACATTCTACAGACATAGTGCTGTGATGTTACAACAATACTAGCACCAATCAGTAATATCTACTTATACCTGATAAAAAGTTATATGTATGGCGAAAAAATTTTAGATCATAAGTGGCGATTTTCACAATCACAAATATTTTATAACACTCTATCTGCATATAAAGCGATTGGTCTGTCATGCATGTGAAATGTAATCAAATACACTGGTGTAATGTGAAATTACTTACAGTGATCAGGAGTTCTTCCTCACTGTCTCAAAACTGCTTCTGACCATCTTTTCCAATCGCCTTAAACTTCGGATAGTTCGAAAACAGATTCTAGGCCACGCCTCTTTTTGAGCATGCATATTAAGCAAATTTTACATTGCGATTTTAGTAATGAAAAAAAAAATGTGAACGGAGATAGTCAATTCACGAATATTTCACGAATATTTGGCCATATATTCGCGAAATCAAATATTGCCCCTGCTGCTAAACACTATACATTATCATTAAACTGGATTACCTATTGATATAGGAGGGCTTATAATTGGTGTTGACTTCTACAGAAGAACAAAATATCTGAAGAAATGGCAGCATGAGGAGGCCACATAGTGGCACAATAACAGAGTCTGGATAAAAGACTGAGGGCACAGATTGTTGAGAAAGATGCAGATGGAAAGTTATCTGTAGAGCTGTACGACAGCTGCAGCCCTCAAAAGAAAGTTGCGTTTGTCAGTTCCAAAACCGAAATTAGATTGTGGGGCGGGTGATCAGTCTAAGGACTTTTAAGCAGCAGCAGCATGATGATAAAAATGAGTAGCAAGGTGACATAGTGTGGACATGGCAGCATGAGGAGGCCACATAGTGGCATGGTGACATAGTGTTGAGATGGCAGCAACATGATACCACAGAGTGGCACAGTGACATAGCGTGGAGATGGCAGCAACAGCAGCTGCATGATACCACAGAGTGGCAAGGTGACATGGTATGGAGATGGCAGCAACAGCATGATACCACAGAGTGGCAAGGTGACATAGTGTGGTGATGGCAGCAACAGCAGCAGCATGATACCACAGAGTGGCACAGTGACATAGCTTTAGAGATGGCAGCAACAGCAGCAGCATGATACCACAGAGTGGCAAGGTGACATGGTATGGAGATGGCAGCAACAGCATGATACCACAGAGCGGCAAGGTGACATAGTGTGGAGATGGCAGCAACAGCAGCAGCATGATACCACAGAGTGGCAGGGTGACATAGTGTGGAGATGGCAGCAACAGCAGCAGCCTGATACCACAGAGTGGCATGGTGACATAGTGTGGAGATGGAAGCATCAGGAGGACACAGAGTGACATGGTGACATGGTCTAGAGATAGCTTGGCATTAGCTGCTGACTGTCCTGGAGTAGCTCGTCCTCGCTGAATAGTAGAGCTGAGCCCACAGCAGATAGTACTTCTGTGGCTGAGGGAACAGCAAAGGACAGAGGCAGTTTGAGGACAGGTAAGGGCACAGGGCCTGATCCCGGGCCATGCCAACTAAGGGTTGTGTCTAACAAACCCACTGACTTTTGGCTGGGGGTGTCCGATGTCACTTGGATATGAATTGGATAACCTAGTTAACCAATCAATAACAGCTGGGTTGCTGGTCAAGACACAACTAGTAGATGACACCGGGAACTCAGGTCTTTCGCTGCAACTCCTGCTGCCACGGCCCCTTAATCTGCTGCAAACTCTGCCTGCGCCAGAAACATTTATGCCTCTGCCACTCCTCTGTGCATGTCCTGGCACTTCTCTGTCTAACATACTTTTAGATGAAGTAAAATAATTAAAAGCAAATTAAAACAACCCTAAAAGCCCAGAATATATTTCTCTTTTTGGACATAAATAGGCCACTAATCACTTTTAGCACAAATACAAGAAAACGTGAACTGCCTATATATTTCTCGTTTTGGACTGAAATAGGCCACTAAATTATTATAGCGGAAATAAAAACAAACGTGACCTGCATATATATTTCTTATATTCGACTGAAAAATGCCAATAAATTATCTGAGCGTAAAGGAGAAGTTAACTGCGTATATATTTTTCGCTTTTGTTTCTTACATATGGCAATAAACGCTTTTAGCGCAAATAACACCAAAATGTTAACTGCGTATATATTTTTCTCTTATTGTACTGAACTGGCAATAAATGGTTTGAACGCAAATAACACCAAATGTCAACTGTGTGTATGAAATAACTACAGAAGTGACCTGAGTAAAAATATTTCTTGCTGAACTGAAATTGGCCACTATACGCTTTCACCAGAAATTACTGCAACAGTGCAGTGGGTATATATTTTTCTTGTATTGCTGATATAAGGCCACTATACGCTTTCACCACAATTAACTGCAACAGTGCAGTGGGTATATATTTTTCTTGTATTGCTGATATAAGGCCACTATACGCTTTCACCACAATTAACTGCAACAGTGCAGTGGGTATATATTTCTCTTTTTTTATTGAAATACTGCCCTATACGCTTTCATCAGAAATAACTGCAACAGTGCAGTGGGTATATATTTTTATTGTATTACTGAAATGCGGACTTATACTTTTTCACTAGAAATTACTGCAACAGTGTAGTGGGTATATATATATTTTTTTTAGCTGAAATACGTCCCTATACGCTTTCAACAGTAATTACGGCAACAGTGCAGTGGGCATATATTTTTGTTGTATTACTGAAATAAGGCCACTATACGCTTTAACCAGAAATAAGGCCAAATGCACTAGGCCGTGGAACACGGATGTGAGTGGTCCGTGGTATCCCGGCCTGGCATCCTGCTGAGAGCAGGAGCGCACGGCGTCTGTTTGCTATGACGCCGTGCGCTTTGTGCCGCCGCTGCAGTACAGTAATACACTCGTATGATCTATACGAGTGTACTACTGTACTGCAGCGGCAGCACGAAGCGCACGGCGTCATAGCAAATATTGACGCCGTGCGCTTCTGCTCTCAGCAGGATGCCAGGCCAGGATACCTCGGACCGCTCACGTCCGTGTTCCGCGGTCATTTTCATTCGGCCTAACTACAACAGTGCAGTGCATATCTATTTTTCTTTGTTTACTGAAATACGTCCCTATTTGCTTTCATCAGAAATAACTGCAGAAGTGACCTAAAAATTTATTTTTCGTGTTGGACTGAAATAGCGCACTATACACATTCACCAGCAGTGCGTATATATATATATTTTTTTATAAAATAAGCCCCTATACTCTTTCACCAGAAATGAATGCAACAGTGCAGTGCGTTTAAATGTTTTGTGTATTACTGAAATACCGCCCTATACTCTTTCACCAGAAAAATGATTTTAGCGTAACGTATATATTTCTTGTATTGTATTGAAATAGGCTACTAAATTATATCAGCGCAGTTAACAGCAAAAGTGACCTGCATATATATTTGTCTCTTTCCACAGATAAAAGCCACTTAAGGCTTTTTAACATAGCACATGCACCCCAATAACTAATTGCTGGAATGACAGAGCTGTATTATGAGACTATCTGGACCCCCATGTAATGTTTCCCTTCACTTGTAGATTGATTTTACTATAACTCTCCCTAGCATCTGCACATGTCTCTCCCTGACTGTGAAATGATTCCTCTTACTGTCCTTTCCCTGCAACTGTAAATCGCTGTTTTTCACAATGAGGAAATTCCGATGACTCTCCCTACTAGCATCTGCACATGTCTCTCCCTGCCTATGAAATTATTCCTTTCACTATCCTTTCACTGCACTAGTAAATTGCTTCTTTCCTAAATGTGCGTCTGTCCCTGACCAATGTACAATGGTGAATGGCAGCATCTAAGATGGCCACTGTATTTATAGGGCTGTGACATCACCGAGTTGCTGGCTGCTGATTGGCTGCATGCATTGCATTATGGGTCATCCCGCCTTCCCAGAGTTCCTTGACCCATGTCTTCACATGTTTAGCCGCCATTCTAGATGCCATTTTAACCACCTGCCATTGTAGAAAATAATGCGATTTGTTACCACGAAGCGTAAGGAAATTCGCATTCGTTAAGAATCTAATTTTTCCGGAATTTCGGAACGAATTCGACTTCATCAGCTTCAATTCGCTCATCTCTAATAAGGACTACAGAGTAAAGTAGATGGCAAGGTATGGAGGCTGGCAAAGAGGCAGATAATGGCACTCTTGGTGTGCTATATTGCTAAAGTTTCTCTCTCTAGAATCTGTGGCTAGTAACTTTAATATGGAAATTATGGCTGTAGTGTCCATTGTGGAATACAAGTTTTAGAGGCATGTCTGGCCAGGACATGGTTAAATGTGACGGATGTCTTAACTGAAATCCCTCATAAGCAGCAAAGTCTGGTTACCTGTATTGGCAAGTTACCTTGCTGACTCCTATGCTTGGCCATGCAGATTCTAAGTTTTTTCTTTCCTTCCTTCTCTTGCTGTAGCAGAAGTGGTAAATCTCATGGAGATCTGTTAGTTTCTGGTTTCCGAGGCCTAAGGAGTAGGGACACATGGTCTTGCTTTCTCCCTTCTCACTCACTAAACTGGACTAATCCCTCCAAACAGGAAAATGGACCAGCTCAGTCCTGCCAAGAGGAGAGGTAAAGGGCGGCAGGCAACCATAGCAGGTGAAACTGGATGTATATAACATTACATGATGAGGGTATTGGTTATTCCCTTTTGTCCCCTGTATACTTCTCTCTTCCTTTTTTATTAACCCCTTGTCTCCCAATAGATTTCCAACCCAGCGATCTACCCCCCATCCATCCATTAATAAAACTCGGACACCAAGCTGGAATAAATTGACCACAGCAGCCGTTTATTAGCATAAATTATATAAATAACCATAACCACTTAGTTATCAAAACATAGACATAACCATTACTTCCGCGGGGAGGTCCTTGAAGCCCCAAAAACTGAGTTGCCCCACCGGGGTGAGCCATCTTGCCTCTAGCCATTGCCCGCCAGATCGGAAGCACCACTGAATGGCCCCCTTTACTTCTGCCACAACTGTTCGCCCACCGTGGAAGTCCAGCCCCAACCGTGGAGCCCTCCCAATCTCCTCACCTGCGAATATCACCAACTTCAAGGACCCCCCACCGCCATAGCTGCCGTGACAAACACCCTTCCCCCTTACACCCTGTTTCCACCAACCCCCGATACCAACTCCCAGTACAAATATACTGGGGATCTCGGATAACCCGATATCCCAATCATAGGGCGGGTGGGTCGGAGCTAACTAACCTCTCCTAAAATGGCTACCTTCATCCCCACTTTCCCCCTTTTTACCACCTAAATCTCCACCCCTACCCTCAAACTGGCCAATCCTGGCCAAAGCCAAAAAAACCAAGAGCAGAATATAAAATCTGTGATACAGTCCTAACCTCAGTATCTGAGGAAAGGGATTTAGGGGTCATTATTTCAGAAGACTTAAAGGTAGGCAGACAATGTCATAGAGCGGCAGGAAATGCTAGCAGAATGCTTGGGTGTATAGGGAGAGGCATTACCAGTAGAAAGAGGGAGGTGCTCATGCCGCTCTACAGAGCACTAGTGAGACCTCATTTGGAGTATTGTGCTCAGTACTGGAGACCATATCTCCAGAAAGATATTGATACTTTGGAGAGAGTTCAGAGAAGAGCTACTAAACTGGTACATGGATTGCAGGATAAAACTTACCACAAAAGATTAAAGGACCTTAACATGTATAGCATCGAAGAAAGACGAGACAGAGGGGATATGATAGAAACTTTTAAATACATAAAGGGAATCAACAAGGTAAAAGAGGAGAGAATATTTAAAAGAAGAAAAACGGCTACAAGAGGACATAGTTTTAAATTAGCGGGGAAAAGGTTTAAAAGTAATATCAGGAAGTATTACTTTACTGAGAGAGTAGTAGATGCATGGAATAGCCTTCCTGCAGAAGTGGTAGCTGCAAATACAGTGAAGGAGTTTAAGCATGCATGGGATAGGCATAAGGCCATCCTTCATATAAGATAGGGCCAGGGGCTATCCATAGTACTTAGTATATTGGGCAGACTAGATGGGCCAAATGGTTCTTATCTGCCGACACATTCTATGTTTCTATGTTTCCATCCAACTCCCTGACCTATCCCTCTACTCTGGGGTCTCACTAAACAAACCCCCTTCATGTGGCCTCCCCTAAGGGCTCTGCCCCCCTAGTCCGGCCATTACTTGACGAGGGTATTGGTTATTCCCGTTCGTCCCCTGTATACATCTTTCTTCCTTTTTATTAACTCCTTGTCCCCCCAATAGATTTCCAACCCAGCGATCTACCCCCGATCCATCCGTTAATAAAACTCGGATGCTGAGCTGGTATAAATCGGCCACAGCAGCCGTTTATTAGTATAAATTATATAAATAACCATAAATAACCATAACCACTTAGTTATCAAAACATAGACATAACCATTACTTCCAGGGGTGGTCCTTGAAGCCCCAAAAACTGAGTTGCCCCACCAGGGTGAGCCATCTTGCCTCCAGCCATTGCTCGACAGCTCAGAAGCACCACTGAATGGTCCCCTTTACTTCTGCCACAACTGTTCGCCCACCATGGAAGTACAGCCCCACCCGTAGAGCCCTCCCAATCTCCTCACCTGCGAATATCACCAACTTCAAGGACCCCCCCACTGCCATAGCTGCCGTGACAAACACCCTTCCCCCTTACGCCTTGTTTCCACCAACCCCCGATACCAACTCCCAGTACAAATATACTGGGGCTCTCGGATAACCCAATATCCCAATCATAGGGCGGGTGGGTGGGAGCTAACTAAACTCTCCTAAAATGGCTACCCACTTCCCCACTTTCCCCCTTTTTACCACCTAAATCTCCACACCTACCCTCAAACTGGCCAATCCTACCCCCCATAAATTACCTAGCCCAACCCATCCAACTCCCTGACCTATCCCTCTACTCTGGGGTCTCACTAAACAAACCCCCTTAATGTGGCCTCCCCTAAGGGCTCTGCCCCCCTAGTCCGACCATTAATTGACGAGGGTATTGGTTATTCACGTTCGTCCCCTGTATATATCTCTCTTCCTTTTTATTAAGTCCTTGTCCCCCCAATAGATTTCCAACCCAGCGATCTACCCCCCATCCATCCGTTAATAAAACTCGGACGCTGAGCTGGAATAAATCGGCCACAGCAGCCGTTTATCAGTATAAATTATATAAATAACCATAAATAACCATAACCACTTAGTTATCAATACCTAGACATAACCATTGCTTCCAGGGGAGGTCCTTGAAGCCCCAAAAACTGAGTTGCCCCACCAGGGTGAGCCATCTTGCCGCAAGCCATTGCTCGCCAGCTCAGAAGCACCATTGAGAAGCACCATGCCCGTCGCGGCCGGATTACCGATGGCTGGGGTGGGACAGGAGCCCCAGTCGCCCCCCTCAACAGCAGCTGCACCTGGTCCTGGACCCAGTCAGTGCCATAGATCTCTGCTGCCGCTCTCAACTTCCTAATGGCCTCTGCTACCTGATCCATGATACCGGTCAGGTAAGCACGTCTCTGCCCCCTCAGTCCGGCCATTACGTGACATTACATTACAAACCATATGCAGATACTCCCTGTACTGGGATACTGCACACACACATAAACTCCCTTTTAGTGCTACATTTACACAAGGGAGGCTAGATCTAAAATATGTCATGAATTCCTAACCTAGCTTTATCTATGAAACATAAAAATATCAAACAAGCTGTTATATTTAGTTCTAATTAATTTTAATGTGACACTTAGGATGTTGTATGTTCTAGCGACAGGCGACTTTTAGGTACAATATAATTGTGGGTATTTTAAAAACATAAAGTGAAAACATAAATCATTAACTACTAATTGATGCAAACACAGTTTTTTGCCACCAATTTGTCCTCTGTTGGAATGGAGAAATATGAAAGGGATGTTAATAGGCTGCCACCGTCGCCCAGCGTGATGCAAAAAATAACTAAAAAGCACCAGATAATTAGAATGTATCTCAGCCATTTATCTTACATGAAATGGAAATTAGAGGCATTAAAGAGATATGTGCTGCCATCGTCTACATTTCCATCTCAAATTCCTTATTTTAGCATTAGATTTACATTCTCTATATAAATGGGAAATGCATACACAGAATTCTACTTACAATAGGCCTGTTTGTATGGGCATCAAAAATTCAAAGACATCAGCTCCATTGTAGAAAAAACAACATATTGGAAGCCATCCAATTGCTGTGAAAGCCCTGAGCCTGCTGGAGACTATCAGGCCTTTCACAGGTATATTCCAATGTAGACCTGCAGGTGGCAGCACTACATTGGAATATATTGAATATTCTATTTAGCAATGTATTTAATTCCATTGCTAATTGGCACAATCTGATGACTGCATGTTGTTTGGGCTTTGGGACCTAAAAAAAAGTAAAATAAAAGGTTAAAAGTTTTTTTTTTAAGTATAAAAAAATACAAAAATTCAAATCACCCCAAAATGCAGTACTTATATGGCAAATAGTGTAACTAAAAAAAAATATCGAAATGGCCGATTCGCCATTTTTTGGTCTCTTCATCTTCATCTCCTCAAAAAATTTAATAAAGTGGTCAAAAATTCATACCCACTCCTAAATGGTATCAATAAACAATAGAAATTGTCAGCAAAAAAATTTGTCCCATCCCCCCGCTTTGTAGACATAACTATAAAAAAAAGTTATGGGGGGTCATAATATGGCGATGAAAAGACTAAATTAGTGTGTGTGTGTGTGTGTGTGTGTGTATATATGTGTGTTTGTGTGTGTGTATATATATATATATATATATATATGTAAAATTATTTCAAAAGTGGGGAAGCACTCCTTGCAAGTAGAAATCTGGGTGCCAGCATTTGACCCTTGATTCTGGGTGCATGAATAGCAAAAGAAATCCATGGCACTCCTCTGTAGACAGTGAAAAAAACAAGTGTATTTATTCACACATGTTACAGGCACTTGGCTTGAGAAAGGCTCAGTGAGGGGACTGAAATGACGCTGTGACGTGTGAATAAATACACTTGTTTTTTTCACTATCTAGAGAGGAGTGCCGTGGATTTCTTTTGATATATATCTTGTATGTTTCGCCCTATAAAACGCACCTGCCCATAAGACACACCCATGTGGATTACAAATGACTTTGTGCCTTATGTGGATTAAAAATGACTTTACTACCTCATTTGGATTACAAAAAGGGACATTACTATTCTCATGGATTACAAAAAACTTTTGTTGCACTTAGTGACAACTCGGTGCACTTTACCTCAAGCACTGAAGAAGAGACTCTAAAGTGATTTTATTATTGCACTACTTTATTACATAAAAAATGTGCTTTTATTAAATATTTGTACTAACTTCAGAATTTTCAGCAACGTTTAAGTATTGTGCCCATTGTGTATTTCTCTTACAGGTACAATATTGCGATATATTATATTATATGTTTGCACTTATTTTTAGATCACCAAATAGTCAGCACTGTATTGCTTAGATATTATGGACTGCCTCGGAGGACAGGTGGTACGTTCCAAGCAGCTCTAACATCGCCTTGCTCATTATGGATCACCTCTGAGTAAAATTATAAAACTAACGGTCCTTGTCCTTAAAAGAAAGCGAGTAGTTAAGTGCCAAGCAGATCTAACACCGTTATGGGTGACCCGCTGCTATTATTTGTGTTTGGAGTTGTAGGGGAAAAGGCTCCTCCTCCTAATTTGCACCTTGTGTCTAGCCAAGGTTGAGTATGTCCTAAGGCCTTGCATGCAGCCTTAAGGAAATTTTGTAGCTACCTGTTTCATTCATCAAGGTGATGTAGCGCAAAGCATAATTAGGCCTTGTTGTTAGAAGAGAATGCAGGATAAAGCCACCCTTCTGTTTTTGGGCGTTTTCATTGCATAGTGGTGGGACTACAGAGTAAAAAACAGCCCCGCAATACACAAGTAAAGTCAGTAGTGAGCGCTTTGTAAACATAGTTTAGTTCTCTGGTTATACCTGAGAAGAAAACTGTTAACCGACACCCTACTCTTTGTTGTGCATTTTCATAAGTGTACAATGTATCTGATGATACTATATTCAATATGGATGACCATTGCCTTTAACAGCATGTGATCAGCATGAACCTGAAAAAAAAACAAGATGGGTTCATGGCAAGTTCAATGTGTTAAAAGTAAATATATAGAGAGCATTATACTTCGTATTATTGTTTAGAGACTGGTTTCTCTAAACATGTCTGTCTGAGGAACAATGGGTGTTTCATGGCTAAACCATGATCTGATAAGAGACGTCCATAAAACACATCTGGTGTAGAATAGATATCTATTCATATATTCACACACACACACACATATATATATATATATATATATATATAGGATCCATAAAAGAAGTTTCAGGCAGCACTCCTGTCGTTTTACTCAGCCGTAGCTGTGTGGTGCCAGCGGTGGTCCCTCGATTCGAGACGTAAAACAATGAAGAAAATCCGCAGCACTCCTTGAAGTGTAGAAAAAATGTGTAGTTTTATTCACACATGTCAAATAAGACAACGTTTCGGTTCTCTCACAGAACCTTTTTCAAGTCAACTTGACTTGACTTGAAAAAGGTTCTGTGAGAGAACCGAAACGTTGTCTTATTTGACATGTGTGAATAAAACTACACATTTTTTCTACACTTCAAGGAGTGCTGCGGATTTTCTTCATTATATATATATATATATATATATATATATATATATAGATATAGTAGATGAAAAAAGTCCAGTGGGAGCACCACCAGAGTACAGGTGCAAAGTCCAACACAGGGCAGTGGCAAACCCCAAAATTGTATAAAGCGAAGAAGTAGGACTGCACTCCAAAATGTAGTAAAATAGCAGTGATTTATTCACCCATAATATGTCTTGCCATATTATGGGTGAATAAATCACTGCTATTTTACTACATTTTGGAGTGCAGTCCTACTTCTTCGCTTTATATATAGATATAGATATATAGATATATTCCTGTGTGCATTTTTTTAGCGTTTGGAATTGTTAATGATTCATATATATTATGCAATATTGATGTATTATAGCCAAATATTATTAATGTATCTTTATATTGTGTGTATCTCACTGAGAGGATATATTCTAGGGGATATAGAGAGCATTTAAGTTGAATTTTCCTAAATAGGGTGTATTCAGAGGAGCTGATATTATTTCAAACATCATTACTCAATATCTGAGACAGTTAAGGTATACAAACCAGGGGAAAAGTTAAAAGATTATGGTTCTCTTATCTGACCATAAATAAGATGGTATGTTAACTGTCAAGCTGGATCCGTGATGTCTGGGAAAGTGATTCTAAAGTGTCAAAGAATAATCCCTCCTAATTGATTTAAGGTGGAAAAGGTCAAAGTTTAAGTGGTGTAATAAAGCAATATATATGTGTTAATTCTTAAAATATTTAAAATTGTTATATGATACAACAGTGCCATCAAGTGGTAGATGGGCAGAAGTTTCTAAGGAATGCCAATTAAGTGACATCATCCCCATGATTAACATATGTCACACCCACCTTATCTGATTGGAAATCCCTAATCTAGAAGGGGATGAGTTCTTAGATAACATGGGGTATAAAGTATGCATGTAAGGAGTTCAACGGGGGTCTTCAGCTAAAACTTCTGCAACTAAAGGACTTCAACAACTAAAATACAACTGCAACACAAGAAAACATTGGCCATAAGAAGGATTTATCACAAAGAAACTTGGATTAATTTTTGTATACTGGAAAAGTTTTTGAGAACTGATCACATCCAAAACTCTGTTCATCCTTGACCCGGTAATGTATATTTATACTTACTGATTGTGGTATTAATAAGATATTCCTCTCGGCATATAGTTCAAGAGTCCCCATACTGAGGGAACATATAGTGTTAAACACCTCCCTAAATGCTAGTTGTCCTCTTAGCAAAGATGCATATTGCTAATGGGAGATTAGACATTGTCTGAGTAGAGGAAAAACTCTGGGAAATTATATTTCCATAGTCTGATTGCCAAGTGGGGCATGATATCATATTAATATATATATCTTTGATTGGTCATAAGGACACAGTGGATCAGTTATTCTTCCTGTATTAATCCGTGTTTATCCTTTTTATCTTCAATTTTGATATTGTCCTTGTATTAATTTATATGCCATTTTTTTTACTTATTTGTTTTGTAATAAATTATATTTTATATAATTAATTGCACCCTGTTTCATTATCTGCACAAATTAACTTTAGATCTCATCAATAAAAGAACTGGCGTTTATATGTCCGCCAATTAAATTTTTCATTTTTCATCTTTCATAAAAATATGAAATCATAATTTTTATGATTTCATATCTTATATGAAATAAATACCTGACATCTTACAGGCAGAGAGATCTTTAATGTCTGTCTTTCTATGTATTTTGGAACCCTGAGAGCATATATATATTTCTGGTATTCATATTTTCAAATGCCCTAAGCACAAGCTGAGGGCGGCTTGCCTTTTAAATGTCGGGGAATGTAATACCCCAGAGTGGCATTACCACCTCCTTTATACCCCCACTATCTTGGTTGGTGCATAATGTGTCATCATATATATTTATCTCTATTTCCTGCAATGTGTGTGTATGTATTTCCTTATAAACTACTGTTTACATGTAATGTTCCTGGTTCACGAGCAGGTGGCGGCAATCTGTGCAGAGCTAGTTTCCCTGGAGAGGAACCTTCTAGTTCCCTTCCAGCCCTCTCTAGAGAGGGGGGAGTTTTAGTGTTAGTGGGTCAGTTCAGAGGAACCCTTCCAAAGGGAAGGTTGTGTGTCGGTCAGCAGAGATCTGCCTGCTCTGGTGGGCCTGAAGGCCCTGTCTGCGGGTTCTACATGGTTGCTTATCCCCTCCTGGGCTTGCATTGCCTTAACCCCAAGCTAAGAGAGCTTGAAGCCTGGAAGAAGTTCATAGGACTAAAGATAAAGTAAGAGACAGCCCACAGACAGCTAAACTAAATTCCAGCAGAAGAGGAAAGTTCCTGTTTTACCCAGCTAGCATAGCAGAGCTGAGAGAGCTACAGCATAGCAGACTAAGATTGTTGCAGAAGTGTTTGCCTGCCAAAGGTAAGCCACCTGCTGATGACCAAGATACCTTTTGGAAACGGTTTGGATTGCCATTTATTCAAGTAAAGTTGCATTCTACGTTGATACAAGGTATGGACTGTTTATTCTACTTATTCATTACCCAAGTTCAACAACCCCCTTTTGCACTTGCTTCGAACAACACCACATCTGGGATCCAAGGATTCCAGGTAGGGGCACCGTGACATGTGCACACAACAACTTCAGAGAGACTTTAGGTCCCTCTACACCACTCTGGCAATCCCACATCTGGGTACCCACACTACCATCTACAAAGGGGACTCCATGTCCTCGTTGCTTAACTGCAACTGGTGTCACGACTACTTTCTCTATAAGAGGGACATATTTTGTAGAAACCTCCTAAGGGGCAAGGGATACCCCAGACGCTGGCAGTAGGCCTCTGCAACCTGACGTGCACAGCATGAGGTTACAGAGCACAAATGTTCTGACACTGTGCGTGGTTACATCACAGTGAGTGGCTGAGGAAGACTTGGAAGAGGTGAGTACAGAACCAGGGGAGCACTGTATTCACCACTTCCCCATCCTCCTGTACTAATGAGCGCTTCCATAACGGAGAGGACTCCAGCATAACGGAAAACGGACGGATCCGTTATGCAGGCCATAGACTTCTATTATGATGGAATGAATAACAGAATGCCTCTAAAGGCATTCCGTTATGCATTCCATCATGGAATTACGTTATGGTCCGCGGTAACGGAATCCATAACTCAATTCAGTAACTACCACAACACGAACCAAAAACAAATTTCAAAATATGAAATTCGCTCATCCCTAGTTGTAACTGTGAGGATGCTGTCGACAGCACTGACACCATCATAGAGCATTATTTTCATAGAACAGTCCATCAATATTTTCATCTTTGGAGGCAGGGCTTTTTTTCTGGCGGAACGCAACGGAATAGCATTCCGCCACCTTTTGACATCGCAGCCTGCCATGCTCCAGCATGGCAGGCTGCAATGTATAAGCGGGGAGGGACTGGGAGGAGGAGCTGGGGGTCGGTGCGTTCACTGTGCTCCGGCCCCGCTGCTCCAGTACAGTTATAAAATGTGTAATTCAATTAATAATGATTCATGCTGCCCCCTTTGTAGTATAACATTCAATATATCCTACTCACAGGGCTACTGTTATGTCGTAATGCAGGCCGGCCGGGCAGACGACCGGCAGCGTGACTGGCTGACGTCACGTGCCTGCCCGGCCTACTTTATGAATGAAGCAGGCGGCGCAGGCACGTGAATTCAGTCAGTCACGCTGCCGCTCGTCTGCCCGGCCGGCCTGCATCACGATATAACAGTAGCCCTGTGAGTAGGATATATTGAATGTTATAATACAGAGGTGGCAGCATGAATCATTATTAATTGAATTACACATTTTATAACTGTACTGGAGCGGCAATGGGGGGTCTGTGGATGACACTGTTGAGGGGGGGGGGGGTCTGTGGATGGCACTGTTATGGGGTGGGGGGGGTCTGTGGATGGCACTGTTATAGGATGAGGGGGGTCTGTGGATGGCACTGTTATAGGATGGGGGATCTGTGGATGTCATCCACAGATCCCCCATAACAGTGCCATCCACAGATCCTCCACCCCATAACAGTGCCATACCGAGATCCCCCATTAACAGTGCCATCCCCAGATCCCCATTAACAGTGCCATCCCCATCTGGTGGGTTTCTTTGCTGGGCTGGACCTGTTCTCTAAAGGGGCGGTTTTAGGGGGCAGTCCTAGGGGTGGGTAGGGGCGTGGCCAGGGGAGGGGGTGAGTTCCACCACCTTTTCTCTGAGAAAAAAAGCCCTGTTTGGAGGTAATGAATGAATGTGAGCACAGAATGGGATCTACAATGCTTAAAATGAACTTAAACCCTTAAACACCATTCAGTTTATTTTTTCATCATAATAGTTCCAAAATTCCATACAGATCAATTTCCTAATATATCATTGTAGTGCTTGGCACTGCATTTTTTGATACAGAGGTCCAGATCTCCTGCATAGACATATACAGTAGTTAAAGGGGGCACTGGACAGAGAGCTGCATGGAATAAACAGAAAAAAAAAATTTAAATAAAGATTCTTACCTTTTAAATGTTCTGCTGTTCCGGATCCTAAGGCTCTGGTTTCCACTGGGACTGCAGCAATGATGTCACCTGACATTAATTTTTCACATGACAGCAGCAACCAATCACTGGCGGTCATGTGTGAATAAATAATCGAAGAAGGAAACAGGTCAGCACTTCACCTTTTTGTTGCACGCTGCACGGGAGAGGAGCGGTCTCCAATGGATAATAAGTAGTAAATCCCAGCAGCTGTGTCTTGTGTAAGTAAGTTTCTTTTTATTTCAGCAAAAGTCCTATAACCAGCACGTGTTTCGGCATGCAAGCTTTTCTCAACAGGTACATCCAACAAAAGAAATCAAATTATATATAGGGTCTAGTACTGCCCATAGGGACGTCTCCACCCTTTTTGGTGGGTGGTGTTTGAACATTTGTCAATCAACTAATAAAACAGAGTAGCAAAAAATGAAATAAAGTGACATATGGCAGAGTTGTCTACCTTATTGAAGAATCTATATGTCCTTTTCATCACAAGGCAGAAGTCTAGAAAGAATACATAAGAAGTACAAACCAGATTCCAAAAAAGTTGGGACACTAAACAAATTGTGAATAAAAACTGAATGCAATGATGTGGAGATGGAAAATGTCAATATTTTATTTGTAATAAAACGTAGATGACAGATCAAACGTTTAATCCGAGTAAATGTATCATTTTAATTCCAAACATTTTTTATTGAATTTTCATAATTCAAAAGTGCAAACACATGAGATAGCGGTTTACAATTGACATTGTGTGCATGCATATTATCATATACATTGAACATAGTCATCTCAGCAAAGCTTTAACATGAAAATCCAGTATATAGTTGTCAATACAGGCATGCATGTCATAGAAAAATGGCAATTTACAGTTGTCAGTATAGGCATGAATGACGACTTGAAAGTGCAGACCTATGAGGTAACAACTCACAATCGTCAATATAAGTACGGCTGGCGTCTAATACAATATGCAAAATTATCACAGAGACGCCATACTATGAGAATTACGTTTATAATTTTCATTGCAGGCAAATATGACATCTTGTATGTTTTACGACTTCTACTTGCAGCTGAAGCCAAAAGTGGTATATGCATTGTTATAACACATCAGCCAAAATATAGAAATAACAAGAAATAAAAAGGGGGGGGGGGAAGAGGGGGAAAGGAGAGGTAGGGATTGGGGGAAGGTGAATGATTGCAGCACACGTTTCGGCACCTCCTGAAAAAATTTACCTCACTCTCTAAGACATTGAGGAAGAAGGTGGATAAGCTACCTTAAGTGGATTGGATGCCTCTATATGCTACCCAAGGGTCCCACACTTTTTGGAACATATGAGTGGATCTATTCTCCCAACCTGCTATCTGTTCCATTCTATATATATCGTCACATCTAATTTCCCAATTCCCCAATGGAGGGGGGAGTGTTTTCCGCCAATTAACTGCAATTAGTACTCTAGCTGCTGCCAGTAATTGCGTGATGAGGCGTTTGGTAGCTACCGAACATTTTATCTGGTCTAATAAGTTAAGTAAACAGATCTGTGGAGAAGGCTGCAAATCAGTCTTGCATACCTTTGTAATAACTAAGCAGATCTGTTCCCAATACGTTTTGATTATCTCACATTTCCACCATATATGTAGAAAGGTGCCTTTCCCTCTTTCACATCTCCAGCATCTCTCACTTACCTCGGGGTACATTTTATGTAAAACTTCCGGCGTGTAGTACCATCTGGTTAATATTTTAAAATAGTTTTCTTGCAACCGCACGCAAGTTGAAATCTTCGGGGTCAGTGAGAGACACCTATGTAGAGACTTTTGACCTTTATCTAAGCCTAAATCCAATTCCCATTTCTGTAAATAAGGGTTAACATCCGGGCTTGTAAGTGCGAGTATCATAGAGTACAAAGTGGAGATTTTTTTAACAGGTTCCTGTCTCTGAAGGACTAGTTTCTCAAACCTCGTTGGGTCCGACTTGTTTATAGGTGTAATTAGCTTTAAGTAATCCCTGACATAAGATTTTTGTAGAAAAGATAAACAGGAATTATTTTCCCCTCTATCCCACTCTTTTCTCAACGCGCCCCATTCGTCTAAAACATCCACTATTGGCATAGTGATAGCTTTAGCCCCTTCTGAGAGAGTTTGTATAAATTGCGGAGATGCATCTTGTAGGATATCCCTCAGTTGTGTCAAGGGGGAGAGTGTAGCAGTGAGAAAGTTATTTTTCATTTTTTGTCTCCATATCCGTGTCGTATTTTTAGTAATGGGATTCCCAATATTTGTTTCATTAACACACTTGTCGTGTAGAAGTAAGGGTCGTATTGAAGATCGACTAATGGCAAACTCAGACTGAATATCAAGTCTATCCCCTTGATAGCGTAGCCACTCCAGACACCTCATCCCCTGAACTGCCAAGTTATATCCATAAAAATCCGGCATCCCCATACCTCCTCGTTTGACGGGTAAAGTAGTGTATTGTTTAGTAAGCCTGGGTTTCTTCTTGTTCCATAAAAACTTAGTGAGAGTTGACTCTATTCTGGTAAAAAATGAGCGGGGTAAAAATGGGTAGGGTTTGAAGAAGGTATAGAACTTTAGGTAATATAATAGTTTTGATAAGTGATCGTCTGCCAAACCATGATGTAAACGGTATCTCCCATGAGTCCAATGTACGTCTAATATCCTCGGAAACGCCTTGATAGTTTTCCTCAAATATCCGAGCAGGATCGGATGTGAGCTTAATGCCCAGAAACTTAAGGCTGGAAGCCGACCATTGATATGGGGTATTGAGCTCCAGTCTTTTCTGCCACTGCGTGTCCAATGTCACATTTAAAACTTGAGACTTTGTGGGGTTAATCAGGAAGTTAGATAAATCCCCAAAAAGATCAAATAAGGATTGTATAGCCATAAAGGCTTCCTCCGGGTTCGAAATCAACACCAGTAAGTCATCAGCAAATGCCGCCAACTTGTGATGTAGCTCAATACCCCATATTCTGTCGTCTTGTCTTATAGCCTGAAATAGGCATTCAACTGTCAGGACAAATAGCAGGGGCGACAAAGGACAACCCTGTCGAGTCCCATTAGAAATTTGCAGAGGGGGAGAGAGCGTACCATTGACCACTACCTTAGCAGATGGCTTGGAATACATGGCCATGATAGCATTGACAAAATCTGCAGGAATTTTGAATTTCGTCAAGGCTTTTTGCATGAACATCCAGTCTATACGGTCAAACGCTTTTTCGGCGTCTGTCCCCAGCAATACCAGAGGCACAGAACGGCTACGTGCGTGATGTATAATGTTGATAAGGCGAACAGTATTCATTCTACCCTCTCTCCCTGCTACAAATCCCACTTGTTCGCTATTTATAAGGTTTGGCAATAGTGGTTTTAGCCTGATCGCCAGAAGTTTGGCGAACATTTTTAAATCATTATTCAAAAGAGATATGGGTCTATAACTAGCACACATCGTTTCATCTTTTCCTTCTTTAGGTATAATAGTAATGTGAGCCATTAACATCTGTTCTGGCAGAGATTTCCCTTTAAACGTATCATTACATAATGCTAGGAATTGAGGAAGAAGGACCGTTTGAAACTTTCGGTAATAGACCATTGGGAGGCCGTCAGGGCCTGGACTCTTATGCATCGGGATCGATTTAACCACTTCTGTCAATTCCTGCATTGTAAATGGTTTTAATAGAGAGGCAACCTGTTGGTCTCCAAGTGTGGGAAGATTTAAAGAAGCTAACCAATCATCAATCCTTCTGGATCTCTTATCTCTATCTTGCAATGTATCATTGGAGCGGATATTATATAATGACTCATAGAATTCCTTGAACCGTATCGCTATCTCTTCTGTATTTCTAGCTAATGAGGATGTTGTCGTACGTATCTTTTGAATGTATGACTTAGCTTTCCTCTTTTTGATCTGTGCGAGTAAGAATTTCGAAGCTTTGTCTCCATGCGCATAGTATTTAAAGCGCGCAGAAAGAAAAAGCTTAGCTGTTCTCTGGTTCAATACATTTTTGAGGGAGGAGCGTGTTTGATTCAGAAGGATTAGATCTTCCTCAGATCGGGTTTTTTTGTGTGAAGTTTCTAAAACTTGTATTTTCTTCGTGAGGGATAGTACCTGTTCTTCCCTTTTCTTTTTAAGGAAGGAACCCAGGCTTATAAAGTGGCCTCTGATCACGGCCTTATGGGCCTCCCAGATTATGCCTTGGGCTACATCAGGGGTAGCATTAATCTGAAAAAATTCCTCTAATTTTTCCGCAGCCTTCTGAACATGATCCGGTGAGTCCAGCAACGTTTCATTGAGTCTCCAATTGGACATTGGCTTAGGGACAGACTTAAAACCCATTTCTAGAAAAACCGGAGCATGATCCGGTCAGATTATGAGCAGGTACGAATAGATAATCAAGTCTTTGATATGACCTGTGGGCTACCGAGTAATGAGAGTAATCTTTAACAGTGGGATTTAGTGTCCTCCAGACATCTACCAATCCTAAAGAACTGATAGCTGAGTGAACTCTTTTCAAGGCCATTCGCGAAGTGGATGAGGTGCCCATAGAGGAGTCTAGTAGTGGGAACAATGTGATATTTAGGTCTCCACCCAAAATCAAGGTACCTTCCGTAAAGTCCTTCAAAAGGTTCAGAGTAGCACCTATCCATTTAGTTTGCACAGTGTTTGGCGCATACAGATTGCCAAATGTATAAGTGCTATTCCCTATTACACCTTTTACAAAAATGAATCGCCCCTCCGGATCCACTAATGTGGCGCTGACATCCAAAGGGAAGTTTTTGTGTAAAGCAATTGAAGCCCCTTTTGAGGCTGAGGAGGGCCATGTACTGTGGTACCACCTATTATAAGTGAGATGACTCAGCCGCGGCACATGGTCCTTCTTGAAATGTGTTTCCTGTAGCATTAGTACGCTCACCTTTTGTTTACGCATAAGCTGAATTACCTGACTTCTTTTGGCAGGTGAATTTAATCCTCTAACATTGAAGGAACATATCTTTATAGTAGCCATTTCATCTCATCTGGTAGGTTCATTGAGCAGCCAGTATGGCCTGAGAGTGAAGAACGCCGAAACGTCTGCTGCAGGGAAAAGGGTGGGACGGAAAGAAAGGAAACATGGAAAATGCAATCCAAAAAAAAAAAAGGTAAAGAGTAACATTAGTAAGTAAATCCAATGACACATCTAAACTTGTAGCACATATGGTGGGTACTTATAAGTTAACCATATTAATAAAAGAGTCTCCTCAAGAAGGAGATAGTTTGAGGGGAGAGAATTGGTCCGAAAACCCGGCTAATCCGCGCACACTAGCAGATAGAGCTTTCTTATGTCACAACTAGAGATAGCAATATAGATACAGGTAAACAGATCTATGGATAATAGGCATGTCTAATAAATCCAACAGAACTATAAAGGGAACTGAGCGCATCGGCTCATTAAAGAGGATCTGCAGGCGATAGGGGAACGTGGGAGATGTACACTTCCTATATCACTTACGTTTTAGTAAGACATTTATAGATACTCATTCTTTTAAAAACTAGCTTAGAGGACATACGAAAAACACATTAACAACAGCATAACATATCCCCTAATTACTCACTATATAAGTATAGTGCTCTCCGGCGCCCCTTTGCATAGATGTAAACACAGCAGCAGAAATCACCATACAGTTTCAATCTGGATGCAATGATAGCCTATTTGGAGTCATCTTAGGAGGATTCCTCTTGTGCCGTGGAAGTCTGGAGGACGAGGCAGGGGTCCAAGCAGCTAACACCGGAACAGCAGGGAGGTCTGTAAGGTTCCTTACAGTGGTCCAGTCCTGGATCTCCAGTGGCTCTATTTCCAGGGTATTGTAGATCTGCATGAGGTCTGCAGGAGACCTGATCACCACCTTACGCCCTGGGGTATTCACCAGGAGTCCAAATGGATGGAGCCAACGGTAAATGATGTTCCTACTTCGCAGGATTTCCAGTAGCGGCTTCAAAGCTCGCCTTTTCTGCAATGTCATAGGTGACAAATCTTGGAATAAGGTGATTGTGGAGCCGAAGCAAGCTATTGGGTGTTTATCTCTTGCCATTTTAAGCAACTTCTCTTTAGTGCTAAAGCTGGTGAGACGGCATATTATGTCCCTTGGAGCTTCTTGAGGCTTAGGGGGAGGGCGCAATGCTCTATGAGCCCTGTCCATTGTGAAATCCTCAGTGGCGTCTGGGCCTAGTATCTTGTGAAACAGTTCCACCATTGATGACATGATGGCGTCTGAAGGCAAGGTCTCTGGCACCCCTTTGATGCGCAAGTTATTCCTACGCCCGCGATTATCTTGATCTTCAATAAGATTGTACAGCTGATTGATATGGGCTTGGGCATGGTCAAAGCTGTTAGTAACCGCTGAGTTAAAAGCTAGAGTCCCTTCCCAGCCCGCTTCCAGGGATTCAACCCTGTCTCCAACCTGCTTCAGGTCGGATTTAATGTCTTGAAGGTCCTGTCTCAACGGAGCCAATGCCGCTCCTAATGCTTTTGTGATAAAGTCCCTAGACACTGGGAGGTTATCTCCGGGACATCTGGAACCAGCCTCACTGTCCCTACCTCCATCGGAGTCGACCGAGGCGTCTGTTTGCTCTCCTTGTTTGGAGGCTTCTTTTTCCGGCGCCATCTTAGATTCGGCCCGAGTCGGCCCGGCTCCTCTTCTTAAGAATTTCTCCATTTCTCCTTGAGAATGGAGGGATCCACGTGTTCCCGGGGTATCTCTGGCCTTATCCCTTCCGATTTTCCCCATTTCTGGGCTCTCGTTGTGTCTTTAAAAGCTTGTGTGCACGCAGCCGTTAGCAGAGCTCACACAGACATGTGCGTCTCGCTCTGCAGCCAAGCTCCGCCCTAAATGTATCATTTTAAAGGAAAATTACGTTGATTCAAATTTTCACGGTGTCAACAAATCCCAAAAAAGTTGGGACAAGTAGCTATAAGAGGCTGGAAAAAGTAAATTTGAGCATAACAAAGAGCTGGAAGACCAATTAACACTAATTAGGTCAATTGCAACATGATTGGGTATAAAAACAGCTTCTCAGAGTGGCAGTGTCTCTCAGAAGCCAAGATGGGTAGAGGATCACCAATTTCCACAATGTTGCGCAGAAAGATAGTGGAGCAATATCAGAAAGGTGTTACCCAGCGAAAAATTGCAAAGACTTTGCATCTATCATCATCAACTGTGCAT
The DNA here is from genome assembly GCF_014858855.1 of Bufo gargarizans. NCBI lineage: Eukaryota > Metazoa > Chordata > Amphibia > Anura > Bufonidae > Bufo > Bufo gargarizans. The sequence goes on along the minus strand of NC_058085.1, from coordinate 275,672,369 downwards.
AACATCATCCGAAGATTCAGAGAATCTGGAACAATCTCTGTGCGTAAGGGTCAAGGCTGTAAAACCATACTGGATGCCCGTGATCTCCGGGCCCTTAAACGACACTGCACCACAAACAGGAATGCTACTGTAAAGGAAATCACAGAATGGGCTCAGGAATACTTCCAGAAACCATTGTCAGTGAACACAATCCACCGTGCCATCCGCCGTTGCCAGCTGAAACTCTACAGTGCAAAGAAGAAGCCATTTCTAAGCAAGATCCACAAGCTCAGGCGTTTTCACTGGGCCAGGGATCATTTAAAATGGAGTGTGGCAAAATGGAAGACTGTTCTGTGGTCAGACGAGTCACGATTCGAAGTTCTTTTTGGAAATCTGGGACGCCATGTCATCCGGACCAAAGAGGACAAGGACAACCCAAGTTGTTATCAACGCTCAGTTCAGAAGCCTGCATCTCTGATGGTATGGGGTTGCATGAGTGCGTGTGGCATGGGTAGCTTGAATGTCTGGAAAGGCACCATCAATGCAGAAAAATATATTCAGGTTCTAGAACAACATATGCTCCCATCCAGACGTCATCTCTTTCAGGGAAGACCCTGCATTTTTCACAAAGATTATGCCAGACCACATTCTGCATCAATCACAACATCATGGCTGCGTAGGAGAAGGATCCGGGTACTGAAATGGCCAGTCTGCAGTCCAGATCTTTCATCTATAGAGAACATTTGGCGCATCATAAAGAGGAAGGTGCAACAAAGAAGGCCCAAGACGATTGAACAGTTAGAGGCCTCTATTAGACAAGAATGGGAGAGCATTTCTATTTCTAAACTTGAGAAACTGGTCTCCTCGGTCCCCAGACGTCTGTTGAGTGTTGTAAGAAGAAGGGGAGATGCCACACAGTGGTGAAAATGGCCTTGTCCCAACTTTTTGGGGGTTTGTTGACACCATGAAATTCTGATTCAACATATTTTTTCCTTAAAATTGTACATTTTCTCAGTTTAAACTTTTGTTCCGTGATTTATGTTCTATACTGAATAAAATATTAGAAGTTGGCACCTCCACATCATTGCATTCAGTTTTTATTCACGATTTGTATAGTGTCCCAACTTTTTGGGAATCCGGTTTGTATATTAAACATCTATATATTTTTTATATGTATATATATATGAAAAGCATCACAAATGTATGACCTCATAGTCTCTATTCAGGCCCCTTGGGTGCAGTGTGTCAAGGGTGTGTATCCAAAAGGCCTCTCTTTTAAGGAGGAGCCTTTTGACATCACCCCCTCTCCTTGGTCTCTTCACCTGCTCTAATACTTGAAATCGCAATTTTGCAATGGTATGTTTGAATTTATCAAAATGAATTGGAACTGGTAACATCAGTTTTTTTGTCCTAATATCGGATTTATGTTTACTAATCCGATCCCTCACTGCCTGCATTGTCTCACCCACTTATAATAGGCCACAAGGGCATTTAATCAGATATACAACGTTTGCTGAGTCACAGGAAAAAAAACACTTTTACTCCAAAACGTTTACCTGTATGTGGATGGTAAAACAAAGGGCCTTTGATTACGTTGGAACACTGTAGACAATGCAGGCAGGGGGATGTACCCATCCGTGGTGTGGATATCCGCTGTTGTTTTAATGTGGCTTTAGTACTACCCAGATCTGCATGTACTATTTTATCACGATAGTTTGGATTCTTTTTGTTGCAGATAAGGGGTGGACTCTTGAATTCATCAACCTGAGGGTATGCTTTACTCAGCAGGTGCCAGTGTTTCCTGACCGTATTATCAATACCCATATTAAATGGATGAAATTTGTGAATGAGGAAACTCACCACATTAGTGTCAAAGGTGACAGTAAACTGTAGGCCATCTACTGCGGTATTGAGATGATTCATGAAATCTGATAGGGTCTTACGGGTCCCCGCCCATATGCAAAAATTTTTGTCGACAAACCTTTTCCAAATAATTACATCTTTACAATATAACTCATTGTTGTATACATTGTTTTCTTCAAATGCTGACATGAATATATTTGCATAGGGTGAAGTAATTTTCATAAAGGACTAGATGTAATAATTGTCCAGAAAAATTATTGTTCTGATGTCGTATAATTAGTTCCTCTCAATATGGTTGAAACCACCTGATGAGCAATTGAAGTATAAAAAAACTGACAACATCAATAGTCACTAGGAGGCTATCAGGGGGAACAGGACCCAATTCAGCAATCATCCTAAGAAAATGTATCCCATAAGAATGATTTTGTAGTCTTTACCAAAGGGGTTAAAACATTTTCTAGGATGACAGCTGGAGGGGATAAGATGGTTCCCACTGAGGACACTATAGGGCGTCCTGGAGGATCAATCAGAGTTTTATGGACCTTTGGTAATATACAGTACAGACCAAAAGTTTGGACACACCTTCTCATTCAAAGAGTTTTCTTTATTTTCATGAAAATTGTAGATTCACACTGAGGGCATCAAAACTATGAATTAACACACGTGGAATTATATACATAACAAAAAAGTGTGAAACAACTGAAAATATGTCATATTCGTGGTTCTTCAACGTAGCCACCTTTTGCTTTGATTACTGCTTTGCACACTCTTGGCATTCTCTTGATGAGCTTCAAGAGGTAGTCACCTGAAATGGTTTTCACTTCACAGGTGTGCCCTGTCAGGTTTAATAAGTGGGATTTCTTGCCTTATAAATGGGGTTGGGACCATCAGTTGCGTTGAGGAGAAGTCAGGTGGATACACAGCTGATAGTCCTACTGAATAGACTGTTAGAATTTGTATTATGGCAAGAAAAAAGCAGCTAAGTAAAGAAAAACGAGTGGCAATCATTACTTTAAGAAATGAAGTCAGTCAGTCAGCCGAAAAATTGGGAAAACTTTGAAAGTAAGGGCTATTTGACCATGAAGGAGAGTGATGGGGTGCTGCGCCAGATGACCTGGCCTCCACGGTCACCGGACCTGAACCCAATCGAGATGGTTTCGGGTGAGCTGGACCGCAGATGGGAGACTAGGGGCCCACCTTGCTCAGGGGCCCACCAGGGAATTCCCCTGTACCCCTGTGGACCAGTCCGAGGCTGGACCAAAGTCAACCAAACGTAGGCCAGATTGTGTCTCTACACGCTCCGTGTTCCACTGCTCCCCAAGAGGTCCAGAAAAATGAGCCTTGAGTCTAACTTTTCTGAAGAAATGTTGTAAATCGACATCCATTTGAAAGGTATCAAAGTCTGCTGTGGGGCTAAATGACAAGCCTTTCTGAAGGGCAGAGATCTGTTCAGAGTCCAGGCACCGAGACGACAGGTTTATGACTAAAGATGGAATCTTACCTGTGACCTGGTTTGTATCGTCTGGCTCTGCGTCGCCCCCTGATGTTCCGCCGGTGGTGCTTCCGCCCCGCTCGCCTCCTCCTCCACTGGACGCAGAGCCAGACGATGCACCTCAGGTGTCAAAAAAACACCACTACCAAAAACCTTCTGTTTTTGCTGTGTTTAATAATTTCTGTAGACTCTTAACTCAACATATGGAGTAGGGTTTTTTCCCCTATAAATGCTACAAAGAATGCCATAAAAAACTAAAAATCCCTAAAAAAAGATCTTTATAAATGCCTGGCTACTTGCAGATGCCAATAGAGGGAGCCTAGGGATTTACGGCATACCATTTATACATGGAACTTTCTAATAAAACAGTATGCATTAAAGAGAGTGTCCCCAAAAAATATTCTACAGTTTTCAAATCAGCACCTGGATCTGCATACTATTGTAATTGCATGTAATTAAAAATTTTGTATAGTCACTAAGTCATTCATTAAAATGGATCTGCCTGAAAATTGATCAGCCTGTGGCACTGCTGAGGTGTTATGGAAGCCCAGGTTGCTTTGATAGCGGCCTTAAGCTTGCCTGCATTGTTGAGTCTGGTGTTTCTCATCTTCCTCTTGACAATACCCTAAAGATTTTCTATGGGGTTTAGGTCAGATGAGTTTGCGTGCCAATCAACCACAGTAATACCGTGGTTATTAAACCATATATTGGTGCTTTTGGCAGTGTGAGCAGGTGCCAAATTCTGCTGGAAAATGAAATCAGCATCTCCATAAAGCTTGTCAGCAGAGGGAATAATAAAGTGCTTAAAGGGAACCTGTCACTGGGATTTGATGTATAGAGCTGAGGACATGCGTAGTTCCTTCCCTGAGGCTGATGCCAGCACAGGGAAGGAACACTATGACAACGCTCGCGCATCGCGAGATTACGGCGCTCTGGCTTTCTGACGTCAGGGAGCAAGGAGGAGATTCTGAGGATGCGGGGCGGTGCTGGGCTCCTTAACGCTGTACTCATCTCACGTACAGGACACATCTCAGGTTAGTTTGCATATGGATCAAATCGGTTTTTTTACACAATAAAAGCACACAGAGCTATGGGGACTGGGTATTGCAGATGTGCTAGCGGCCATCAAGCAACCCATGTCCTTAGCTCTATACATCAAATCCCGGTGACAGGTTCCCTTTAAATATTTCTTGGTAGACGGCTATGCGGATATACAAGTGGACCAACACCAGCAGATGACACGGGTCCCCAAACCATCACTGACTGTGGAAACTTCACACTGGACCTCTACCTGTTTTGTGTGTGCTCGTAGAGCAGCTGCCCCTTTATTTCCCCTGATGCCATTATACAAGTCATTATAAATAATGAAAGCTATTTGGGAAAGTGTTTATAATATAATAATATTTTGGTATTTTCAGTAATTTCATTAACTCCTGGAGAATCCCTTTATAATGTATATAATATTAGATAAACATCCAATAATTAAATAAAAAGTATAAAACTATTACAGTCATAAGAAATATAATAAATAGATAAAAAGTCACTCTTAAAGTATAAAGCCTGAAGGGCAAATAATTTTATCCCACAATTGAGGCCTTTTGGGTCTAAGGTGTTTAAATTAAAAATCCACTTGGATTCAGCCCTTGACATCTTAAAGGGGTTGTCCAGGATTTTACTGTTAATGACTTTTCCTCAGGATATGTCATCAATAACTGATCAGTGGAGGGCTGACACCCTGCAACCTGCTGATCAGCTGTTTTGGGTTAGTTTTGATGTTGGAAGTCAGAGCTGGAACAGCACAGCTCAGTTCATTGTGTAGTGAACAAATCTGCTTACTGCAGCCTTACTCCGATGAAAGTGAATGGGTGTAGTGTCACATTAATCAGCTGTGTCCTCTACACAAAGGAGAAGGGTGTCATGCTCTGCCTCCTCAAGCCCTGCTTTATGCATATCACAATGTATGAACTTTCCCAGAGTGTTCCTTTAACCCTATTTTAAGTTACCTACAACTAGTAGGTGGTAGAAGGTTGCAAAAGGCCTACATGACATAGTACATTGTAGCTGCGGTGTTTTGTCATTGACTTGGAAATACTTTATAATACCCAAATAGAATATGGCCATCAAACACATATATGGTAATTTGTGCTTGTCTTTATAAATTACATATCTTCACAAATATTATTATACATTTTGACTCCTTTTCTTAATTTATTTAGTACCCCCCAAGCCATGAAATGAAAGCTTCCCTTAAGCTAAGATAGTAAGTAGCAGAATATGATTCCCTCAGTTACATCTTTGTGTTTCTGCCCTGGAAGTGAAGTTGGCATTCAAAATAAATCAGCGTAAAAAATGAACATGAGACAGGCATGGAAATCCTCCTGAAAAGACGGCTTATGCTCTGTGCCAAACACGTCAACATTTACTACACATTAGTGAATTCTACATTTCCCTTCTCTACATCTCATTTTAAAGCTTGGATGAGCAATTGTAACCCAGAAACAGGTCAGATAGAGAAGGAAGAAGGAAAATATGTTGTATTAGGACTAAGCAAGCTTATAATAATGCCTTCATCTGACCTGAAAGTGTAGCTCCACTGTGGGACTGGTCGAGATATGCTGGCCTTTGTCCCAACTTGTAACAATGAGCCTTAGGTACCCATGACCCTGTCGGTGGTTCACTAGATGTTGTTTCTTAGATTACGTTTTGGTAGGTATTGAGTAACCACTGCATACCTGGAATGCTCCATAAGACCTGCCATTTTAGAGATGCTCTTAGCCAGTCGTCTAGCCATCACAATTTAGTAGGGCCAAGACAAAGAGTAACCAATGGACGGCAAAAGCCTAAGGCGTCACCTCAAGGCAAAGATTGGGGGAGAGGTGCAATTTTCTTTAAAAAAATATACAGAGATTAATGCGTTGCATGTTTGACGCATATTTGCCAATAATTATGGCACAATAAAACTGCAATGTGCAGTGATCCCTTTAGCCAACTGAGTGCAGACCTTTTACTGTTGGAGGACCTGACCACCTGTGAAAGTCCAGCCAGTGAATATAGCTGCAAAGCTCCACACAGTACAGTGTTAACTAATCAGTGTAAGGGAGGTCTTTGTTTTGGTGTATTTAGGGAACTGAGGTCTGTACTTATTAAGGGGGTCTGCTCTGGGACCTGTATTTATTTAAGGATTTTGGTCTAGGTTGTATATTTAGGGGTTATGGTATTTGTAACGGCACCGTTTCAGCAGACAAGGGGTTAAGATCCGTTTAGGCGATAGGCCCCTTTCCGAGAGACAGGCACAGCTACTGCAGAATACCAACCTCCCGAACTGGATACAAAATAGCACTCCAAACTGGAACCTCGCAAGTAGCTGTCAGTCAGACGAACAGGAAAAGCGTATCCGTCAGCTTACACTCCTGGCAATCAGTCTCCAACAGCATACAGGGAATCCCCCAATAACGAGACAAGGCTCCGTGTTGAGGGTCAAGCAGTGATCTGAAGTGCTGGCACACCCAGCCTGGTTTTTATTACAGTTTTTGCAGATACAGGACAGATACAACATATCCCCACAATGCATCATGGTTTCCTCCCCTCTGTCCCGGAGACGACCGAACACAATCCAATTATCTCTCAGGACAAAGGGGAGATCACCAATACACATGTGGAGACAACAGGACAGGAATCACCACCCAAACACACAATGGCACACCCCCACAGCAAACACAGACATTTAACATATCCCCAGATAGCTCAAGTCTGAGTGCATATCATTAGGTGAATGGCACTCAGAATACACGAATACAATGATATTAGCTATCTGGGTGCCCTCACATAACATACAATTTACCCGAACGCATAATAACATAAAACACAATTCTACAGACAGATTTAAGCTGTGCGGCCGGTCTGTCTTCTCCTTTACAGTTACTATGGGCCATAATCCTGAGGCAAGAGGCTTTTAAACAGTCCTCTCCAAAACCCAGTGGCGAGGTTGGTTTCGCCACACATCTCCCCCCCCCAGGGAAGACTAACCAGATACCTGACCTCACGCCGGTCGGTACCTGAGTTAGTCTGGCAGGCCACCCACAACAAAATACTGGACCTGCTGAATTTCGTAGCATGTCTCTGTCCAGTGAATCCACCAAAGTTATGTTGGAAGCTGGTACTCCCGGTCTCTGTGTTGCTCCCTGGTTTGGAGTGGAGGTTGCTTTGTGGGCAGGGATCAGCGGTACTCAGCCCTGGTGCCAGCGCTACCACGGAAGAAGCCTGGTTGGAGCCTGGTTGTTGGAGGGGGAGACCGACTGTCTCTACCCCCTGTGCTGTAAGTGCAGAGACCACGGTCCCATCTGCACTGTTGTGGGGCTTACTGTCTCCCCCTGGTGCGTTAAGCTGCCGCTGGGGAGAGGGGGTAGCGAGCTCCTCTCCCATACATACTTCCAGCCGCTGGGGAGAGTGACCGACCGCCTCCGCTCCCAATACAGTGTCCTGCTGCTGGGGAAAGGAGACTGGGCTCTCTATTCCCTGTAGGACACTCTGCCGCTGGGGGACAGGACCGACTGTCTCTGCCCCCTGTAACTCCGCCTGCCGCTGGGGAATGGAGACTCGGCTCCCAATTCCCAAAAAATCATGCTGCTGCTGGGGGGCAGGAACAACTACCTCTGCCCCCTGTAACTCAGCCTGCCGCTGGGGAGGGAGGCCGTTGCTCTCCTCTCCCTGCATTTCACACTGCCTTCCCGGCACATCACTCTGCTGCTGGGGGGCAGGAACAACTACCTCTGCCCCCTGTAACTCAGCCTGCCGCTGGGGAGGGAGGCCGCTGCTCTCCCCTCCCTGCACTTCACACTGCCTTCCCGGCATATCACTCTGCTGCTGGGGGGCAGGAACAACTACCTCTGCCCCCTGTAACTCAGCCTGCCGCTGGGGAGGGAGGCCGCTGCTCTCCCCTCCCTGCACTTCACACTGCCTTCCCGGCATATCACTCTGCTGCTGGGGGGCAGGAACAACTACCTCTGCCCCCTGTAACTCAGCCTGCCGCTGGGGAGGGAGGCCGCTGCTCTCCCCTCCCTGCACTTCACACTGCCGCTGGGGAATGGAGACTGGGCTCCCACTGTCCCGCAACCGTAACTTCCGATGGAGGTCCACCCAACGTGGCAGCTGACCGTCACCTTCTGCCCGGTATAGTAGGGTCGTAGACACTAGATTCCTCACGAACTTCACGTATTTCTCACCTGGATTGGGTCCGAAGAAGTTCAGCCGCAACCACATCATACGGTCAAATTCCTCCACAGAGTATCTGTACTCCACTGCTGGTTCCATCCTGGTGCTTTTAGGGTCACTGTACTGAGACATGCGTTGCCCTTAAATTGTAGAATCCACAGAAATGGTGTCTCCTGTAGCTGTCCTTCTGGCTGTAGGAACGATCCCGCTGCTTGCCACCAATGTAACGGCACCGTTTCAGCAGACAAGGGGTTAAAATCCGTTTAGGCGATAGGCCCCTTTCCGAGAGACAGGCACAGCTACTGCAGAATACCAACCTCCCGAACTGGATACAAAATAGCACTCCAAACTGGAACCTCGCAAGTAGCTGTCAGTCAGACGAACAGGAAAAGCGTATCCGTCAGCTTACACTCCTGGCAATCAGTCTCCAACAGCATACAGGGAATCCCCCAATAACGAGACAAGGCTCCGTGTTGAGGGTCAAGCAGTGATCTGAAGTGCTGGCACACCCAGCCTGGTTTTTATTACAGTTTTTGCAGATACAGGACAGATACAACATATCCCCACAATGCATCATGGTTTCCTCCCCTCTGTCCCGGAGACGACCGAACACAATCCAATTATCTCTCAGGACAAAGGGGAGATCACCAATACACATGTGGAGACAACAGGACAGGAATCACCACCCAAACACACAATGGCACACCCCCACAGCAAACACAGACATTTAACATATCCCCAGATAGCTCAAGTCTGAGTGCATATCATTAGGTGAATGGCACTCAGAATACACGAATACAATGATATTAGCTATCTGGGTGCCCTCACATAACATACAATTTACCCGAACGCATAATAACATAAAACACAATTCTACAGACAGATTTAAGCTGTGCGGCCGGTCTGTCTTCTCCTTTACAGTTACTATGGGCCATAATCCTGAGGCAAGAGGCTTTTAAACAGTCCTCTCCAAAACCCAGTGGCGAGGTTGGTTTCGCCACAGTATTGGGTATGTTTTTTTTATTTAGGGAGTCTGGGGTATATTTTTCTTGGAATTTGATCTGGGTTATATATTTATTCAGGAGTCAGTATTCTGGGTTCTGGTCTGCGGTATGTCTTTATTCTTGGCCCCGTATTTACTTACAGGATATGGTCAAAGGTTTTTTGTAGTTATGGGCGGGGAGCTGTATTTATTCTGGGATCTCTGTTTAATCTGCATTCAGGTCTGAAGTATTTTGGGGCCTGGGTCTGTATTTTGGGAACAATCCTTTGTTATTCTAGGATCTGTATTTTTGGGGAGTGAGATGAAGGATATATGCACCACTTCTGACTGGAATGCAGAAGGCTAGCTTTGTTTTAGGGCATAGCCTATGTTAAAGGCAGGCATATGTTAATGACATTTTGGACGATGCTTATCAATATTCTTTTTGGAATCTCAGAATCTGATGTTGTCACTTAAAACTGGGTGCATTTAAAGCAGGATCCTTGCACTATCAGCAACTGTCAGCATTGTGGACCAGTGATCAGGGCAGGGCTAGATTCTGAGGAGGTGAGTAAACAATGAACACCAGGTACTTAACTCAAAAATGTGCAACCCATTTACTTTTATAGACCACTAGTGTTACCATTAGCCTTGTCTGCTTAGGGCACATGTTTTGTCCTGGCCCTACAATTTTGCCCTTGTTGCCCAGACCCTCAGGGGCATAGCGGTGGGGGGCAACTGGGGCATGTGCCCCAGGCACAGAGGCTAGAGGGTGCACCCATCGGGCAATACATTTAGATGGTAAAGCTTCACTGTTCTGCTGAACTCTGGCGCTCCCCTACAGGCTGCACATGATGCTGCTGGCTGTGTGGGAGGAGCGGTGAAAGCCCTGGAATCAGCCTCCTGCACAGCCAGCATCACAGTGTGTGAGTGACCGAATTGTGCTACTGCAGCGGCTGGGAACACTGGATCTGCCGATTAGCAACGAAAAAGGTGAGTATTTCAGTTTTTTTATGGAGCCAGTGGGGGCACTAGGGGCCAAAGGTGGGCATTACTGATGCGAGGGGGCACAAGGAGGACATACCTACAGTGAGGGAGGTACAAGGATGACATAACTACTGTGAAGGAGCCAGAAAATGGACATAACTACAGTGAGGGGACCACAAGGAGGACATAACTACTGTGTATGGGCCACCAGATGGACTTAACTACAGTGAGGGGGCACAAGGAGGACATGCCTACAGTGAGGGGGCACAATGTGGGCATAACTACTGTGAGGGGCACAATGTGGGCATAACTACTGTGAGGGGCACAATGTGGATATTACTACTGTGAGGAGCACAATGTGGGCATAACTCTTTATGCACACTTAGGTGGCAAGTGCAGGTTTTGGGGAACAATGCTAAATCCTTGTCCTGGGTGCTGGAAAAGCCTAGCTACACCTTTGCCTTAGTCTTGCCAATTTTTTTGGCTGCCAACACATCAGCTTCAAGAACTGACTGTTCATTTTCCATCTAAGATATCCCACCCTTTAACTAGTGCCATTGTCACAAGATAATTAATGTCAAGGTGCATGTAGATGTTACGAGGAGCAGCCGATTGTCGGGAAGGACGCGTTTCTTCCAGACAATTGGCTGCTCGTTAAGTGGAGGTGACCATTGATTTTACGTGCAGTGAGCAACTCCACATTCCTGGGAGGCAGAGTGATGTTTAGACGGCACGATCTCCTGCCCAGGAACAACGACAGAGGTGTCTGCAGCTCAGATCATTCCAGCTGATGAACGAGCGTTTCTCTTGTTCATCAGGTGATCTGTGGCACCTTTAGATGGGCAGTTACTTACTTCATATGTCGGTATATTGTATAGTGAATATAATCTGTGTGGAGACGTAACTTAAAGTTTGTGGACCCCCACCTATCATGTGTCATTTATGATACTGGTGCCTTGCTTTGTGGCATAGAGGTCATAGCCTAGGTGTTAATTCTATACTTGCATTTACTATAGCTACACTTCCGTCCCCATGACCGACATATATCCATTGTTGGAGTCTATCACAATAGTCAAGCCAATTTCTCCAGTCTATTTGCCTATCCACACAATCAGCCAGTGCCAAAAAAAAATAATTCAATGGCTGAAGCCAATCTAAAATTCTTTCATAAAGTGAACATCAAACATGTTTTGGTTTGGCCAACAATTGAATTGGCCAACCACATCATTTCCATTCCCAAAAATTATAATTATCTTCCATTGTACTTTGCAATATAAACTCCATAAACTCAGTTATGTGATACAGATTGCATTCATCTGGCAAATTCAAATGAAAAAATGCATCGAGCACCACAGCTGCTGGCAAACTCAGATAAACTAAGCAGCTGGCACACCCCGAAGCATTTCTTCCAGGACTTGGCAACTATGCGACTATAGAGTGTTATTAATCAATTAAGCCGTTTCCCATACTAATTGGCAATCCTTTTAAATGGATTTGAGTCTTCCTCAGACATTTCCCCCTATCAAATTAATCATTTTCGTGAACCAGTAATCTCATTAGCATTCAGAGGGAATTCCAATAAAGCACAAGTTTTGACCCTGCAAATGACTTCACTAAATATAGTCGGATAGAACTGATAATAAAAAAGATTGCTGTTATAAGGTAAAGGGGTTGTCTTAGAGTCCTCCAAAGAAATTCTAGTTAACAGCTTCTCTATTGCAAGGACCTCCAAGGACCAGATGTAATCTACCATACAATCCAGGGTCAAACAAATCTTAAACCGCTTAAGGACCGGGACAATGTTTGCTTTTATGTCTTCCTTTTTTTCCTCCCTGCCTTCCAGAACTCATACGTTTTTGTTTAGTTTTTTTACTTTTCCAGTCGCATAATAAGAGCTTTATTAGTGGAATAAGATGTATTTTTTATGGCACCATTTGATTTACCATATTTTGTATAGAAAAAAATTGTTTAGTTTTTTTTGGGGTCTTGTCTTCACGCAAAGTTTACAAAAAGTTACATGACAACCTTATTATTCTGCTGGTCAGCACAATTATGGCTATGCAACAGTTATATACAGTGCAGACCAAAAGTTTGGACACACCTTCTCATTCAAAGAGTTTTCTTTATTTTCATGACTATAAAAAATGTAGATTCACACTGAAGGCATCAAAACTATGAATTAACACATGTGGAATTATATACATAACAAAAAAGTGTGAAACAACTGAAAATATGTCATATTCTAGGTTCTTCAAAGTAGCCACCTTTTGCTTTGATTACTGCTTTGCACACTCTTGGCATTCTCTTGATGAGCTTCAAGAGGTAGTCACCTGAAATGGTCTTCCAACGGTCTTGAAGGAGTTCCCAGAGATGCTTAGCACTTGTTGGCCCTTTTGCCTTCACTCTGCGGTCCAGCTCACCCCAAACCATCTCGATTGGGTTCAGGTCCGGTGACTGTGGAGGCCAGGTCATCTGGCGCAGCACCCCATCACTCTCCTTCATGGTCAAATAGCCCTTACACAGCCTGGAGGTGTGTTTGGGGTCATTGTCCTGTTGAAAAATAAATGATGGTCCAACTAAACGCAAACCGGATGGAGTAGCATGCTGCTGCTAGATGCTGTAGTAGCCATGCTGGTTCAGTATGCCTTCACGGTGGGAACCAGGCATGTAGAGTCCATCCGTTCACCTTTTCTGCGTCGCACAAAGACACGGTGGTTGGAACCAAAGATCTCAAATTTGGACTCATCAGACCATAGCACAGATTTCCACTGGTCTAATGTCCATTCCTTGTGTTCTTTAGCCCAAACAAGTCTCTTCTGCTTGTTGCCTGTCCTTAGCAGTGGTTTCCTAGCAGATATTCTACCATGAAGGCCTGATTCACACAGTCTCCTCTTAACAGTTGTTCTAGAGATGTGTCTGCTGCTAGAACTCTGTGTGGCATTGACCTGGTCTCTAATCTGAGCTGCTGTTAACCTGCAATTTCTGAGGCTGGTGACTCAGCAGAGGTGACTCTTGGTCTCCCTTTCCTGGGGGGGTCCGCATGTGAGCCAGTTTCTTTGTAGTGCTTGATGGTTTTTGTGACTGTACTTGGGGACACTTTCAAAGTTTTCCCAATTTTTCGGACTGACTGACCTTTATTTCTTAAACTAATTATGGCCACTCGTTTTTCTTTAGCTGTGTAGCCACCTGACTTCTCCACAACGCAACTGATGGTCCCAACCCCATTTATAAGGCAAGAAATCCCACATTAAACCTGACAGGGCACACCTGTGAAGTGAAAACCATTTCAGATGACTACCTCTTGAAGCTCATCAAGAGAATGCCAAGAGTGTGCAAAGCAGTAATCAAAGCAAAAGGTGGCTACTTTGAAGAACCTAGAATATGACATATTTTCAGTTGTTTCACACTTTTTTGTTATGTATATAATTCCACATATGTTAATTCATAGTTTTGATGCCTTCAGTGTGAATCTACAATTTTCAAAGAAAACTCTTTGAATGAGAAGGTGTGTCCAAACTTTTGGTCTGTACTGTATATATATTATTTTTTTTACTGTTTTTATAAAAAAAATAAACACCTTTGAAATATCTAAAATTTACTTTGCAACTCCATATCCCGACACATCCAAACTTATGTTTTTCATATTACATTGCTGTGTTTTTTGCAGGGCAGGCTGTAACTTTCATTTGTACAATTTTTGGTATAAAACTTTTTGATCACTTTGTATAAAAAAAATTCTGAAACAATGCTTTGCCCAGAACATTGTGCCTGCACAATTTTTATTGTGTTAAATGTATGACCAATATTCTTAAGTGCTAATGCACACGGCCGTTGGTTGGCCATTCCGTGCACTGGGGAGCGTAATTTGCAATCCACAATGCACGGGCAACATCCGTGCAGATTCCACAGACAGATCCAGACCCATTCAACTAGAATGGGTTTGTTATCTGTCCGCATCGCAAAAAAAATACGACACTCTGTGGTGCTTTTGTGGGGTTTCGTGTCTCCGTTCCGCACTGCACCTTTCGTATTGCAAACCCATGAAAGTGAATGGTGCCTGCATATTGTGGACCTGCTGTTTGCGGGCTGCAATAGGGGCACAGCTAGGCAACGGCTGATTTTGCCTTAAGGCAGTCTGAAGAGAAGATGCAGTGCAATGTGCCTAAAAATATTCCTACTTGCAAAACCAAAAGGCAAAAAGAATTTCACTACCATTTTGTATACCACCTTGAAACTAGTATTGTTTTTCTCCACAAGGTGCACCATAATCTGTCTAAGATTTAGACAAAACAACGAAAAAAGCTGGTGCCAAAGTTATCTTAAAGTCATGTTGTAAATTTAACAAAATTAGGTTTAAAAATTCTAGTACAAATCAAGACACGTTCTAGGCATAATGACATTTATATATCTCCCTGAACGTGACCAAAAAATGGGAAATTGTGCATTTCTAATTTATTTTGTCAGTATTTTAACCTGTTAGTGGTCACTAATGGGTTTTATGTAAGGCCCCCACCTTTTTATAGTGGCCTAGTCTAAGTGCTGCACCGGTCTGCCATGCAGTGCAGAGCAGGCGTGTGGCTCTAACATGAGAGCTGAGCTCCTGCTCTAGCAGCCCGGACTGGCAGTATAGAGATAGTGCTTGTAGAATCTAAGCCGTTTAGAGGGAGGGAATTTCCTCTGTAAGGCATCGGCATCCCCGCAAATGAGATTATGGGGTCTAAATGTTTTAGAACAGCTGCTGGGGTCCTAATGAAGGCTCCCAGGTCTGCCTACAGTGTATGCCCTATCACGCTGTGCCAGAGGTGCAGGCTGATAATGCTTGTCAGTATTGTACTGACAGTATAATACACTGAATAAGCAATACAGTGTATTATAGAAGCCATTAGAAAATCACTTGTCAGACCCCTTTTGGGACTGATACTGTAAAATAAAAGTTAAATCAATTTTTATAAAAAAAAAATACCAAATGCACCTTTTTCCATAAAAAAAATGCCTTTCAATGGAATAAAATTGAAAAAATATAAACTGGTCCACATCGTTAGGTATCATATCCAGAATGACCTGCACTACACAATTATTAAAAAATTTATCACGTATGTCACCTGAAGAATAAAGTTATCATGTTATTTATGTTGAAAAATGAATGCCGCAAAGAAAAAAAAAAAAACTCAGTGGCAGTATTGCAGTTTTTCCCCATCCCCATTCTAGAAAGAACATTGCTTGGTCACTAAGGTCCAAAACAGTCCAGTCACTAAGGGGTTAATAGTTCAGACATCTTTGGACGCAGAGATATCAATTATGTTTATTTTTTTATTGTTAATTTATTTTTATATGTAATATTTACAAAAAGGTGATTTTAATTCATTCACTTGTTAAAGATGTAAAAAATGGAAAGTTCCTTTCTGTCATGTTTCCATTAGCTTGGAAAAAAATAGACAGTATTTTTTCTCTCACTAAAAATGACTGAAACGGTACAGAATGGAATGAAACTGAGCATAAATGATGCAGAAATTACACCATTCAAATCAATGGTAATAATAACGGGCACGTTTTTGTTCACGTTTTTCTGTTCCTTAAAGGGGTTGTCCGGGATTAGGAAGATTGGAGTATAACAGTGCCCTAAATGTTACAATTGTCCTACCTGTAACCGACATTTCTAATGCCCATTTTTCAAATCTCCAACTCTCAGCCAGAAGTGCTGTGTTTCCAAGACTCAGTGACGTACCGGGTCTCTTTCTGCCGAGCAAAGCCTCTTCTTCCACTTCACAGGGAGCCCGGTGACGTCTCCCTCAGCCACATGAATTATTCAAAGTGCCTGGATGGGTGGTAACAAGGCGGCAACAAACCGCGCTAAGCCATGCCCCTCTGGTCCGGTGACATCACCGGGCAGGGCACTTTATTATGAATGAAGGAGGCAGAGCATGGAATATTATGAGGGGGCGGAGTCACGGCGAAGATGATAGTCATTTGAAACCACGTGATGCTGCGCTGCGCTGGGCACCACATTGCAGTGCGGCAGGAACGTAGGAAAAAATCAACATAGATGTAAACAATTAGTGGGGGACCGTCGGAGCCATGTAGAAATTGTGAAAATATGTGAAAAAATGATCCCGGACAACCCCTTTAATAGAATAGACCATTAGCGCTGATGTGAATTGAGCCAAATTTTATATACAAAGTTCATGTTAGGCTTCATTTACACCTCCATTGTAGATTACGTCAAAAACACGGGCCAAAATAGAGAAGCATACTTTGCTTTTTGTCAGGCTAAATGATGTGTTTTCTACTGGAAACCAGATTCCATTATAGTCAGTGGGGTCCATCAGGTAGCATTTGTTTCTGTTATTTTTAACAGAAATGCTGCTTCAATTATTTTCATTGTTCTGCTCCTTTAATGGAGCACAACAATAAAAATAAAAATGTCATTGTGAACCCAGCCTAACCCCTCCCCTGGGGTTATGCACAGTTACAGAGGGACTGAAGAGTCAATATCTCTCCTCCTGTTCCTGCAACATGTCAGCACTTCCTGCACTGGCCCCCTTTCTCCTCTTCCACCTAAGTAGCTGAAGCTGGGCTACTTCAACCTGTAATATCTCAGGCTATATAACAGCTAAAGATTTCAGGCAGGTCTTGTTTTAAAGATAAGAATCTAATCTTTACAAGACTGTACATCATATACAGCTAATGAACAGCAGGTAGATAAGGCAGCAAGTATGCCAAGTAAAAAAATAGTCACTTAGCTTCAAAATTTCTTGGGAAGCCCATTCATCGGGCATACCAATGCCAGTGGCGTTCCTCCAATAGAGGCAGACCACGCAGCTTCTATGGGGGAAGGGGGCCTGCAGTGGAGTATAGGCACTGCCCACTAATTACAGTGGTATAGCTACCTGTGAAAAGAGAATGTAAGAAGTGGTGAAGGACCTTTGATGATGTCATCAAATATGTTACCAGTGCAGGAAGCCAAGGAATAGCAGAGCAGCAAAAGTCTGAAGGACCTTTGGTGATGTCATCATCATGTGACCAGTGCAGAGGACTGGTGAAAGCCCTGTGTGGATGTGGCTGTGAGGGGGCGGAGCTTATATGTGGTGCCTGATGGAGCAGAGGTTAGTGGTGTCCTGGGATAACCCATATAACATCCTATAAAAGCTGGGAGTTGTAGTTCTGTCCTGTTCATGTAATTTCAACTTATTCCCTAGTACAGTATGGTAATGCTGGGAGTTGTAGTTCACCCATACTTCCTCTCTGTAATGTATACTGGTGCCCCATAATAAGTCTGGCCATACTGGGGGTTATAATTATTTTCTTTTAAAGCTCTCACCTAGTACAACTGGATGATGTCCTATAATAATCTGAACATGTTGGGAGTTGTAGTTCTCTCTTCTTAGGCTGGGTTCACATCACCGTTTAGTTTTGCGTGCAGAACTTTTTTCCGTCTAAAATAACGGATCTCAGGCGGAGATGGCTGAAATGGATGCGGGATGTGCAGAACTGATGCTTGAAATACAGGATCATTTTTTTCTGTTCTTCTGATAGTCCAGAAGAACGGAACACTAAACAGTAATGTGAACCTGGCTTAATACTCTCTCTGTGTAATACCCACTAGTATCCAATAATAACAGCCTGGGCATGCTGGGAGTTGTAGTTCTCTCCACTTTTACCTTTCCCTGTCTTGCCCGCTAATTTCCAATAATAACAATCTGGTGATGATGAGGCTTGTGGTTCCCTGGTCACTATTATAATGTTCTGCAGCAGCGGAGGTGTGTATTAGGCTTTGTTCACATCTGTGCTGGTGACGTTCGCTTTTCTGCCCTGTCATAGGAGCACAATAACGACAATCACTGCAATTCCGGATCTGGCACTTCATGGACGACAACATCTGACGGATTCCACTGGCTATGATGATATCTAACGGGTTTCATCTGCCAGGTTATAAAATTGTGTCCAGCATTTATGATCTGATCTGCGAATGATGCTCCTAACATAGATTTGATCAAAGACTTATATCTTCTCTAGCATCAATATGATGTTCTGCAACAGCTGAGATGTGTATTATGAAGTTCTGCAGCAGCTGAGGTGTGTATTATGAAGTTCTGCAGCAGCTATGGTGTGTATTATGATGTTCTGCAGCAGCTGAGGTGTGTATTATGAAGTTCTGCAGCAGCTGAGATGTGTATTATGAAGTTCTGCAGCAGCTGAGGTGTGTATTATGAAGTTCTGCAACAGCTGAGGTGTGTATTATGAAGTTCTGCAACAGCTGAGGTGTGTATTATGAAGTTCTGCAGCAGCTATGGTGTGTATTATGATGTTCTGCAGCAGCTGAGGTGTGTATTATAAAGTTTTGCAGTAGCTGAGGTGTGTATTAGGAGGTTATGCAGCAGCTGAGGTGTGTATTATAAAGTTTTTCAGTAGCTGAGGTGTGTATTAGGAGGTTATGCAGCAGCTGATGTGTGTATTATGAGGTTCTGCAACAGCTGAGGTGTGTATTAGGAGGTTATGCAGCAGCTGATGTGTGTATTATGAGGTTCTGCAACAGCTGAGGTGTGTATTAGGAGGTTCTGCAGCAGCTGATGTGTGTATTATGAAGTTCTGCAGCAGCTGAGGTGTGTATTAGGAGGTTCTGCAGCAGTCAGAGAGACATAAGTTGTGACTGGATTAAATTAGTGTCTGCACCTTGTAAAATGTCCCTGTCCTATTCCTCTGCCAGCACGCGTCGCATTGTGATCTGACTGACCAGTCCAGACCTGACCTAATCCAGCAGTGTCACCAGTCCAGACTCCAGTCCAGCTCAGTGAAGATCTGCCCCGGCCCTGACTGCGCTCTGCCAGCATCACAAACAGTAAGTCAGCATTGGGGAGGAGGTGAAGCAGGAGCTTGCACAGTCCATGGGAGAAGGATGGCACATTATATAAGAAGTAGCAGCAGCGGGCACAGTTCATTGGGTAAGGCTGGGTAATCAGTTGCTATCAGATTTCGATATTCTGTTCCTGCATAACAGCAGAATTCCAGAATCGCCCGATCCAGCATATGCCAAACACTGCTGGCACAATAATGGGGTCATTCGAGATCCGGCATGCAGTGGTATTTTGCCCTTTGTTTTTGTCAGAATCTGCAACGGAGGCTTCTGCTGGAACCTCTGCAGCAGATGTGCACTTACCCTAAGGGGTGCTATGCATCACTCACAAGGGGGCCCAATTCAGATTCTTGCCATGGGGCCCAGTGATTTCTATGTACGCCCCTGACCAACGCCCAAGATGAACTCTCTGTTTAGGAGATGTCTTATTTTGATGAGGATACAGTCTATGACATGCAATATGAATTTATGGTATTTATACCCTTAGTATCCACACTTGAACTATTCTAATATTCTAGAACTGTATGTTGTGTGCATGTGTGCTGTTAGCTTGTACTCTCTGGAATCTGAAGCTTGTAATATGTAAGCATTGATTGTGATTAGTGATTGGCAAATTTGTGAAAACTTCAATTTGGTCTATTCGCCGAAATTCGACAAGAAATTTGATTCATTACGTATTAATTAGTCACAAATTCTGGTATACACATGGGTCACAGTGGCTGAGGGAATGTATGGAGCAGAATGCTGCATTGAGCCTGCTCCATAAGCGGCGGGTGCCAGCTGTATAATACAGCAGACAACCGCCCACTATGACGAGGAATGGTGATTACGGTGAATAGGAAAAGAAATCAAAAGATCACAGATTCTAGCCCCCTAAGGGGTTAAAAGTTTTCACTGTAAAAATAAAATAAAAAACTTAAATTTAAATCACCCCCCTCTGCCAATTTTACATATAAAAATATATAAACAAAAAAAGATTAGGTATCGCCTCTTTTGAAAATGTCTGAACTATTAAAATAAAAATTTAATGAGCGCTTATCACCGTAATGGAAAAAAAAAAGTAAAACACATTATCCAACATTTTTTTGTTAATAACACTGATCAAAAGCTCATAGGTAAAACAAATATGGTACCAATCAAATCTAAATGTCGTCCCGCAAAAAACAAGCCCTCCTACAGCCCTGTAGACTGAAATATAAAAAAAGTTATGGCTATCACAAAATGGTGATAGAATGAAAATTTAGATTTTTTTCCAAAGGTTTCTTTTTTTTTTAATAGTAGATGAAAAAAAAAAAATCAAGTTTGGTATTTCCGTATTCGCATTTCACATTTTCAGCGCAGAGTGAACACTGTAATGTAAAAAAAAACTCAAAAACCTTGGCGGAATTGTTTTCAATTTAAACCCACAAAGATTTTTTTCCCCATTTTCTAATAGCAGACATGTTAAATTGAATGATGCTCTTAAAAAGTACCACTTATCCCCTAAAAAATAAGCCCTCATGTGGTTTTATGGGCAGAAAATTTAAAAAAGCTATGCAAAAACAAAATGGGCCCATTAGGCCTCTTTCACACGGGCGTCCCAGATTTTCTCCGGATGCGTCGTGTGTGCATTGCGGCAAACCTGCGCGAGTGTGCACGCAATTTCAGTTTGCGATGCGTTGTTCTGTTTTTATTGCGCGGGTGCAATGCGTTCTACACGCGCGTGATAAAAAACTGAATGTGGTTCCCGAACCCAGACTTCTTCAATTCGGGTTTGGGTTAGGTGTTCTGAAGATTTTATTATTTTCCCTTGTAACATGGTTATAAGGAAAAATAATAGCATTCTTAATATAGAATGCTTACTAAAATGTCGATTGAGGGGTTAATACTACAAGAAAATTTTGACTAGAACCTTCAGAATCACAGGTGCTTATCCATGAAGCAAACATGATTATACAAACAAAGAAAATGGCTGCACACCATTATACATACAAACAATAGAGCTAAGAAATCATTCTAAATAAAAGTGGTGCAATACCTACTATAAATGAGTCAATGGAAGCTCTTAGCACACATATTTGATCAAACGTGTGTCGGGTCTACCTACCAGGTGTCAAAGTGGCTACCACAGATGGGTCCATAACACTAGTATACTGCCTCTCTTTGGACTTACCTAAGCCTACAATATTCAGGGCAGTGTAGGAACCAGCTACATACGTACTCTGCTCAGAAGCCCCAGGTAGATGGGCGTGTTCAGTCTAAAAGAGGCGCTACCCTCAACTAATACTACAAGAAAATTTAAAAAATAAACAAAATTAACTCACCTTATCCACTTGATCGTGCAGCCGGCATAGTCTTCTTTCTTCTTCTTTCAGGACCTGCAAAAGGACCTTTGATGATGTAATTGCGCTCACCACATGGTGAGCGCAGTGACGTCAGCGCAGGTCCTGCTGAATGAAGATAGAAGATCCTATCCTGAATGAAGATAGAAGATCCTAGAAGATTCTATGAGGAAATAAGGCTAACACCAAACACAATACCACACAGTATATATAAATAGTACATCTTTATTCAAACATAGTCAATAGAGATGAGCAAATCGATGTTGACAAAGTGGAATTTGATACGAATTTTAGAAAAAATTTGATTCGCATCGAATAGCTGCTGCACATGTTAGGACATGGAGCAAAGAACTCTGGGAACGAGGAATCACCCACAATGCCATGCATGCAGCCAATCAGCAGCCAGCCCTGCCCTGTATAAATAGCCTCAGCCATCTTGGATTCTGCCATTTTCCAGTGTACTTAGTGCAGAGAGAGATGTCAGCAGGCGTTAGGAAAAGTGTTAGGAAAGACTTGAAAACGTTTATTTTGCTAAATAGAAGTGCAGGAAAAGGATAAGGGTGAACTATTTCACAGTATTGAAGCAGAACAGGGTTCAATAGGGGAGTGTACAGCCTGGGTAATAGGAACAATCCTTGCTGCACCGACTGGGGATCCAAATTGCCATTATACTGCTGCTTCCAGGTTTGCAATAGATGAAACCTCTCTAATTCCTGCAAACCTTTCTTGTTATTGGGGTGCAAGTGCTGTGTGATACAACCATTAACAGGTTGTATTACTAGAAAATATTTCTAAATCTTATTAGCTCTTGTGTGGTGTAGTTATGTTCTAAAGCCTTTTTTGGCGTGTATTAGTGGCAAAAAAAAGTATTATTTGCCGTTCTGTGGTGCAGTTACATGTTCTAAAGCCTTTTTTCGTGTGTATAATTGGAGAGAAAAAAAGCCATTGTTATGAGCCGTTGTGTGGTGAAGTGAGAAAATTACAGCACTTTTTAGCGTGTATTAGTGGCAAAAAAGTATTATTTGCCGTTCAGCTGTGCAGTTATATGTTCTAAAGTATTTTTTGACCTGTATTAGTGGCAAAAAAAGTATTATTTGATGTTATGTGGTGAAGTGAGAAAATTAAAGCCCTTTTTGGCGTCCATTAGTGGCAAAAAAAAGTATTATTTGCCGTTCAGCAGTACAGTTATATGTTCTAAAGCTTTTTTGGCTATTCATCAGTGCAGTTATATGTTCTAAAATGTTTTTGGACGTGTATTAATGGCTAAAAAAGTATTATTTGCCATTCAGCGGTGCAGTTATATGTTCAAAAGTTTTTTTGTCCGTTTAGTGGTGCATTTATATGTTCTAAAGCTTTTTTGGCGTGTAGTAGTGGCAAAAAGATGTATAATTTTCCATTGTGTGGTGAAGTGAGAAAATTACAGCCCTTTTTGGCGTGTATTAGTGGCAAAAAAAAATATTATTTGCCGTTCAATGGTGCAGTTATATATTCTAAAGCCTATTTTGGTGTGTATAAGTGGGGGGGGGGGGGGGGGGCTTATTAGCCGTTGTCTGGTGAATTGAGAAAATGACAACCCTTTTTGGCGTGTATTAGTGGCAAAAAATTTGCAGTTCAGCAATGCAGTTATATGTTCTAAAGTCTTTTTTGGCGTGTATTAGTGGCAAAAAAAATATTATTTGCTGTTGTGTAGTGAAGTGAGAAAATTGTTGGATTTTACTAGTTTATGACGTAAAGTCATGATTTTATGAAAGACACGGAGGCGAGTATTGCATCATCTCTCTTTACTGACAGCCACAGCAGCAAAGAAAAAATGAAACCAAATTAACATATTGCCATAGCAACCGTCCCTCCCACCTTAGTCCCCTATATAATGTCCACTAGTCCATAGAACATCCTCTTTCTTGGCACTCCTACCGGACCGGACATCAGATACTCCAAGTGAACCGCAAAAACCGGAACCATCTGAACTGGAAACACTCAGAAATGGATAACAGGAGAGCCATCCTTCGGAACCTCTGGCAAAGAGGGGGAACTCCCCTGAACTCGCAACTGCAGAACTGGAACAGGAAGAAGCTACTCCATAGGAACCAACGAGAACCACACCTCAGGGAAGTCAACCTGCCAAGAGAACAAAAATGCATGAAAGGAAAATGTTCCATCCGTATGATACGTGCAAACACGAAAAACCATCAAGAATCCACAATAATACAAATCATCACGAATAAAACTTTACATCCTAGCAAGCAATAACCCAAGGGAGGGAAAATATCTAGGGTGGGCAATACTCGCCTCCGTGTCTTTCATAAAATCATGACTTTACGTCATAAACTAGTAAAATCCAACAATTTTATTTCAAGACACGGAGGCTCATATTGCAAGTTTAAAGCTGTAAAACAACCGAAGAGAAGGCATGTAGAGAAGGGCGAAAGTAGAATTCTTTAAAAGTCGAAGCCCGCGACCAGTGAGCAATCCTCATAATGTCCTCCAAACGAGCTCCAGACACCAACATGGAAGTGGAGGCAGCACTCCTAGTAGAGTGGGCCGTGAACACCGAGGTGTCCACACCCGCTAAAGACATACTCCACTTAACCCAACGCGCCAGAGTAAGAGAGGAAACCGGGGCAAACGGATGTCGATACGAGAGAAACAGCTGAGGATTTCCAGGAGGCCTATGCATGGAGGTTCTAGCTTCATATTCCTGGAGACAAGCAACCGGGCACAGGTTCGGGACAGCAGGAAAACTGGGGTAAGAGACTGAACGAATATGAGTCTTGGTCCGGCGGGAGATATTGAAAGTGACTCCCTCCGGAGAAAAAGACCGTGCATCAAAATCCAAAGCCCTGACGTCAGAAACTCTCTTGCAAGATATAAGGCAAAAGAGGGTAACCAACTTGGCCGAAAGCTGGCGCAGGGAAAGCTGAGAATTAGATGGCCACGTAGAGAAAAGGTCCAAAACCAAGGAGACATCCCAGGTAGAGGAAAAACGCGGCCGAGGAGGCCGAGACATACGAGATCCCTTGAGCAGGCGGCAGACCAGGGGATGTTGACCCGCAGGACGTCCGTCGAACCCCTGGTGAAAGGAAGAAATCGCCAATCGGAAGAGATTGAGTGTACGATACACCTTAACCTCCTCAAACAAGGACGTCAAAAATTCTAGGATGTCCGAGACAGGTGCTGAAAAGGGATCCAGACATCGTGCCACGCACCAACCAGTCCATGATCCCCAGGCCGCTCTATAGGCCCTTCTGGTGCCCGGAGCCCACGACTGTTCCAAGAGTCTTCGAGCTGCGTCCGAAAGATCCTCACCTTGGCTGGGGTGCCGATATTCTGCAGGCCAGCAAACGGAGAGATCTCCCTAATAGTAGTGGGTGTCGCGCCTCTGGAGTCTAGGAGAAGTTCTGGGAAGTCCGGAAGAAGAAACGGTGGTAGGATGAGTAGATCCAGCAGGTGGGGAAACCACGACTGGGAAGTCCAAAACGGGACAATCAGCACCAATTCCGCCTGTTGGCGCCGTACCTGAGCCAAAACCCGAGGAAGCATCGCGAACGGTGGGAATGCATATAGAGGAGTGATCCGCGCCAATCTTGTAGGAATGCGTCCACCGCCTCCGCGTCCGGATCCGGTCGCCAACTGAAAAAACGCGGTAACTGAGCAATCAACCGAGAGGCAAACAGGTCGATACAGAATGGACCCCAGAGGGACGAGATGTCGGAGAACACCATCCCATCTAACTTCCAATTGCTGCCATCCTTGAGGTGTTGAGAGTTCCAGTCCGCCTGAACATTCTGTAGACCAGGTAGATATTCTGCCACCACCGTAATCTCCTGATTGAGACAGAAAGACCAAAACTCATTGGCCAAATGAGACAACATGCTGGAATGGGTACCTCCCATGAAGTTGACATAACGGACAGCAGACACATTGTCCATGCGAAGGCAAATGCAGGCACTAGCGATGTCCTTGGCAAAACTGCAGATGGCGAACGAGCCGGCCAACAGCTCCAGGGCGTTGATATGGAGCGATGCTTCCTCCTGAGACCAACGTCCTCCGGTGGAGACTCTGTCGCAGTGAGCCCCCCACCCTAGCAAACTGGCGTCCGAGTCTATCGTGAGGTCCGGTCGCGGACCGCAAATCGCTTTCCCGTGTCAAGCTTGAAGGTTCGAGATCCACCAATTCAACTCGTCCCGAGTCTCCGAATCCAGTGAGATCGTATCCTCGTATGAGGCGCCGGTCTGAAGGTGTGCATGCTTCAAGCGTTGAAGAGCTCGGTAATGGAGAGGGGCCGGAAAAACTGCTTGAATCGAGGAGGAGAGAAGTCCTATGATCCGAGCTAAATGGCGGAGTGTAATCCGAGGGGCCAACAGCGTCTTGCGCAGCTCCTTGCGGATGGACCGGAGCTTCGACTGAGGAAGGCTGAGAGTCTCCGAGACGGAATCCACCGAGAAACCGAGGAATTCCATGATCCTGGAGGGTGTCAAAGAAGACTTCTTGTGGTTGATGAGGAAACCCAGTCGAGACAGAAGGTTCATCGTCACCTGCAACCGCGAGAGAAGGATAGAAGGGTCTTGTGCCAGAAGAAGTAAACCGTCTAGGTAGATAATCAACCTGATCCCACGACCACGGAGCCAAGCCACCACCGTACGCATAAGATTGGTGAAGCACCAAGGGGCCGACGACAGACCGAAGGGAAGGCAAGAGAAATGCCATACTTGTCCCTTCCAAAGAAAACGGAGAAGGTCCCTGGAAGGAACAGCGACCGGAACGGTGAGATAGGCGTCCTTCAGATCCAATTTCACCATCCAATCACCTGATAGAAGAAGATCTCTGAGGAGGTGAATACCCTCTGTGATGAACTGCGACCGCCGCGGCCACAATACGTCACGAAACCGTCACAGCGCCCCTAGTGGTCAATCCGCAAACAGGCCTCCCAGCCACTTTCAGCACACCGACAGTCTAACTTGAGTCCGTACAGTCGATAGGCTGAAAGCGCAGGGAGTGGACCTCCGATTGACCGCAAGTAAGCGTGCGACGAACTGCGACCGGAACTACACACAGGGTAGTTTAACTGCCACCACCTCACAATTTATGGGAGCGAGGAACCCACTATCTAGATAACACAACCGAGTAGCTTTCTCTTCGGAGAGGCTAGGGTAAGTTTTTGCAGTGTTTGAAAACAGGCATATGGCTAGAGAAATGACTTGGAGGTCATTTATTATATATCTATATACAATACAAATTATCACGATGCACAGTAATTATAACACAATAATCAAGGAAAGTATAGTCCAATAAACAAAAGGGACAAAAGAAAGAAAATACTTAGTTTCCGCAGAAAAGATGTCTGTTGGTGAAATAGTCCGTTGCAGGGGTAAAGTCCAAGAAGCCTTTGTCCAGTGTAATATGCCTTCAGCCCACAGGTTCTCTGGCTGAGGCCCTCTTTAGGTGTTGTTAAAAGTGGAGAACTCCTTTAGCAGATCCTAGGTCTGTGTTATAAAGGGTCCTAGAATCAAGGCGGGGAATTGAGAGTCCGCCTGCTGGGCAGGCTGTATTCCTGAGGTGAATGTCAGTTCTGAAATATGTCATGTGCCATATCGCGGGATGTCTCCGCTGTACACAAGTAACAAGCACATATTCACATTCCCCACAAAATATGGAGTTCAGGGATACCAAATATTACTATTATAACTGGTTCTATGATGGGGTAACACCATAACTTTACTTGGGTACATCTTAGAGTTATGTTTGTCCTATGTAAACGTCCAGTGAATTCTGAGTGACACGATGATGTAATTTTTACGTCCGTAAGATGCATGGTCTCTCTTAAAAAGGTAAAAATCATATCTCAGATTCATGTGTCAATCTGGGAACCTTGGTGCCGGCCGTCTGAATCAAGTTATCTTACAGACCCTTATGGCAGCGACACCAATCGGCTCCCCCCAGGTGCCGTCTTCACACCTAGCTGTGATATCATATGTGACGAACTGCGACCGCCGCGGCCACAATACGTCACGAAACCGTCACAGCGCCCCTAGTGGTCAATCCGCAAACAGGCCTCCCAGCCACTTTCAGCACACCGACAGTCTAACTTGAGTCCGTACAGTCGATAGGCTGAAAGCGCAGGGAGTGGACCTCTGATTGACCGCAAGTAAGCGTGTGACGAACTGCGACCGGAACTACACACAGGGTAGTTTAACTGCCACCACCTCACAATTTATGGGAGCGAGGAACCCACTATCTAGATAACACAACCGAGTAGCTTTCTCTTCGGAGAGGCTAGGGTAAGTTTTTGCAGTGTTTGAAAACAGGCATATGGCTAGAGAAATGACTTGGAGGTCATTTATTATATATCTATATACAATACAAATTATCACGATGCACAGTAATTATAACACAATAATCAAGGAAAGTATAGTCCAATAAACAAAAGGGACAAAAGAAAGAAAATACTTAGTTTCCGCAGAAAAGATGTCTGTTGGTGAAATAGTCCGTTGCAGGGGTAAAGTCCAAGAAGCCTTTGTCCAGTGTAATATGCCTTCAGCCCACAGGTTCTCTGGCTGAGGCCCTCTTTAGGTGTTGTTAAAAGTGGAGAACTCCTTTAGCAGATCCTAGGTCTGTGTTATAAAGGGTCCTAGAATCAAGGCGGGGAATTGAGAGTCCGCCTGCTGGGCAGGCTGTATTCCTGAGGTGAATGTCAGTTCTGAAATATGTCATGTGCCATATCGTGGGATGTCTCCGCTGTACACAAGTAACAAGCACATATTCACATTCCCCACAAAATATGGAGTTCAGGGATACCAAATATTACTATTATAACTGGTTCTATGATGGGGTAACACCATAACTTTACCTGGGTACATCTTAGAGTTATGTTTGTCCTATGTAAACGTCCAGTGAATTCTGAGTGACACGATGATGTAATTTTTACGTCCGTAAGATGCATGGTCTCTCTTAAAAAGGTAAAAATCATATCTCAGATTCATGTGTCAATCTGGGAACCTTGGTGCCGGCCGTCTGAATCAAGTTATCTTACAGACCCTTATGGCAGCGACACCAATCGGCTCCCCCCAGGTGCCGTCTTCACATCTAGCTGTGATATCTCTTCAGACAGGGAAGTTCTTTTGTCAACCTAAGGAAGCCAGCTGTAATTGCGTTATCTGCTGGGCATCTATTGACTGATTTGAACAAAAGGACTATGTTGTTCTCTGGGTACAACAGAAGTACGCTCTGAATAATCAAATTGTAGGTTCTGGGGCCTAGGGAAATAATTACTGTTTAATAGACCCACTGTTCAATAAGGCAGAGTAATATTGATAATATTGGGAGGACAGTTCAATATTCTCGCGGATCATCCGTGACACCTCCCCCCCGCGTCTGTGGCTAGACATCCGTCCGCAAGACGGGTGGCGTCGCCGCTAACCTGCGCTGATCGGTCTGGATCGCCGTTGCACCGGGATAAGCCATCCGCATTTTGATGTCTGCTGCCTGCCCTGTGCTGGATGGTAAAATCGTACTGCTGCAGCGACAAGCTCCAACGTAGGAGCTTCCCGTTGGACCCCGCAGTACGGTTCAGCCAACTGAGAGGATTATGGTCCGTAATGATTGTGAAGGAGCGGCCGTACAGATAGGATTGAAGCTTCTGCAGGGCCCACACAATCGCCAGACACTCCTTTTCTGTAGTTGAGTAGGAGACCTCTCGGGGAAGAAGTTTCCGGCTCAGGTACAGAAGAGGATGCTCGTCCCCTTTTCAATCCACCTGGCTTAAGACAGCGCCGAGACCGTAATCTGATGTGTCGGTTTGCACTATGAACCGACGGCTGAAATCTGGGGCTTGAAGCACAGGGGCGCTAGCTAACGCCTGCTTCAAGGCCCGGAAGGCGTTCTCACACTCAGGGGTCCACGTAACCACTTTCGGGTGCTTCTTACCAGTGGCATCCGTCAGGGGCTTCGCGATGGCACTATAGGCCGGTACAAACTTCCTATAGTAGCCCGCGGTCCCCAGGAATGCCTGAACCTGTCGCTTGGTGATAGGCCGAGGCCACGCTAAGATGGCGTCGACCTTTCCCGTGTCCGGTTTCAGGGTGTTCCCTCCCACTCGGTGCCCTAAATACTGGACTTCCATCATGCCGATCTGACACTTACTTGGCTTAACTGTCAAATTGGCTGCAGCCAGCCGTTGCAGTACCTGGGACAGATGTTTGAGGTGTTCTTCCCAGGTGGGGCTAAACACCGCAATATCGTCCAAATATGCTGCAGCGAACGGCTGCATTTCCTCCAGCAGGTCGTTCATAGCCCGCTGGAACGTGGCAGGCGCATTTTTCATTCCAAAGGGCATTGTCGTAAATTCGAAGAGCCCGAAGGGAGTGATAAAGGCCGATTTCTGCCGCGCGTCTGGGGCAAGAGGGATCTGCCAGTACCCCCGGCTCAGATCCATGATTGATAGATAGCTGGCAGCCGCCAGCTTATCTAGCATCTCATCGATGCGAGGCATGGGGTAGGCGTCCGTAGTGGTTACAGCGTTCAACTTCCGGTAGTCCACGCAGAACCGCGTCGTCTTGTCTTTCTTGGGTACCAAGACGATGGGTGCCGCCCATGGACTACAGGACCGCTGAACGACCCCCAGTTCTAGCATTTCCCCCACCTCACGCTGCATGTCCGCCTGCACCTCCGGAGAGACGCGATAGGCGAATTGCTTGATGGGGGGATGTGCTCCGGTATCTAACCGGTGAGCGACCAGATTGGTCCGTCCCGGGATACCTGAAAAGGTCCGGTGGTACCGACCTAACACCTCCTGTAATTGCTCTCTCTGGGACGGGGAGAGCTGCGGGTTGACATTTATGTCCCCGTCCGTCTCCCGGGTGTCAGCCAGCAGATCTACTAGAGGGTCTGTCTCGCCCTGTTCTAACCGGCTGCGCACTGGGAGTACATACTGGGTTCTATCGTGGTGAGCCTTCAGCATGTTAATGTGAAAGGCCTTCTGTTTTCTACCCCCCATGTTCACCAAGTATGTCAGGGGGTTTAAACGCTTCTCTATGGTGTATGGCCCCTCCCATGCCGCCTGTAACTTATTGTGCCGTATGGGAAGAAGGGCATAGACCTTGTCTCCAGTTTCAAATGCCCGGTCTCCTGCGGTGCGGTCGTACCATAGTTTCTGTTTGGCCTGGGCCTGGGCCAGATTCTCCGTTACCATGGCAGAGAGTGACTCCATTTTGTCTCTGAACTTCAGGACGTAATCCACTACAGAGACATCCGTGGGATCACCTTTGCCTTCCCACGTCTCTCGCATCAGCTGTAGTGGCCCTCGGACGTTCCTGCCATACAGGAGTTCAAACGGGGAGAACCCGGTGGACTCTTGCGGTACTTCCCTGTAGGCAAACAGCAGATCAGGCAGGTACCGTTCCCAGTCCCCACCCTGCGACTCAACAAATGTGGCCAGCATCTGCTTTAATGACGCGTTAAAGCGCTCGCAGAGGCCATTGGTTTGCGGGTGGTATGGACTGGAGACGAGGTGCGTCATCTGGATCTTTGCCGCCAGGGCGTCCATCAGTTCAGACATAAACTGGGGTCCCTGATCTGTGAGCATCTCCGCAGGGAACCCTACACGGGAAAATATGGAAATTAGCGCGTCTGCTACCTTGTCTGCCCTCAGGGAGGAGAGGGCGACCGCATCTGGGTAGCGAGTCGCGTAATCCACCAGCGTCAAGATGTACCTCTTGCCGCTGCGGCTGGGAATGGGCAGAGGTCCAATTATGTCGACTGCCACTCGGTGAAATGGCTCACTTATGATTGGCAGTGGACACAGGGGAGCCCTGCGCGGATTCCCAGCTCGTTTAACCTTCTGACAAACCGTACAGGAGCGACAATAATTGATGACATCTATCCTCATTCTAGGCCAGTAGAAATGCCCCTGAATACGGTCAAGTGTCCTGCGAATTCCTAGGTGCCCTGCCAAGGGGATGTCATGTGCGGATTTCAGCACATGCCCCCGGAAGGCACTAGGTACCACAAGCGACTTGGTACTCACGGTCATTTCGCCTTCGGTGGGTTGTATCGCCTCACTATACAACTTCCCACCTTCCCAGTACACTTTGAACCCGGCCCCATCCGCGAGGGGCTCAGCAGCCTGTCTTCTGAGACCCTCGAGGCTAGGATCGGTTTGAAGTGCGTGCTCGAAGGCCGTCTGATCCGTTTCAGCCAGCTGGCCTGTGGCGTACGAGGCCTGTGGCTGACAGTCACCCTCCCTGGGGTCAGAGGAGTGGGAGGAGACCGGAGCCTCTTCCCCCTGTTCTGAGTTCAAGTTTTGGGTGGCCCGACTCCGAGTCACAGCTAGGACAGGTATGACTTCGGAGCAAGGCAGATTAGCATTTTCAATATCACATGTAGAAATCACATTAGCAGGTACATCATGCATATCATCTACATTAATATTGGATACATTCAACCCCCCTCCCCCAGACTTTTGCCCCTGGGTGCCAAGCACCTGGGTGGGGGCAGAGGGCGGACCCCCTCCCTGGGATCCCGAGGGGTTCGTGGCGGGTTCATAATAGGATACCAGCTTGCCTAGATCGGACCCCAACAAAACAGGAACTGGTAGCTGGTCTAGGATACCAACTACCTTTTCTTGAACACCCACCCCCCAGTCGATGGAAACTCGGGCTTGGGGAATGTGAGAAAGAGTGCCCCCCACCCCAGTGAGGGTGAGGTACTTGTCTGGGATGATGTCCTTTGTGGGCACAAGGTGCGGACGCACCAGGGTGACATCGGCTCCCGTGTCCCGGAAACCGGTGACTAGCTGGTCATTCACTGTAACAAGCTGGTGATTGCTGGTGATGGGGTGAATCTCCTCCCCACCGGCGAACAAAACAGTTGAGGATGATGGTTCACGCTGGGATGCGCTGGCTGGCTGTGTCTGTCGTGGGCGAGGTACAGGTGGTTCAGATGCTGGCTGTGGCTGTCTCCGCTCAGGACAGTTGAATTTCATATGTCCAGGCTTGCGGCAGTAGTGACAGGTGATTCCATTAGGTGCCCCAGGTCTGGAAGCAGTAGCTGCACTTGGTGGTCTCTGTGGTGGACGGCCCACAGAGGCAGGGGGGTCTGCCCTGACATTGGGCAGACCTCCTCTCCAGTGAGATGGTGCAGATTTACGCAGATCGGGCACTCGGGTTGTGACAAAAGTCTTAGCTAAGTCTGCAGCAGCGGTTGCTGACGCAGGCTTCCGTTCTAGCACGAATTGTCTCACATCCGCAGGGCAAATACAAAGAAGCTGGTCTAGCACCATCAAGTCCTCTAGGATGTCATAAGACCCTTTTGTTAGGCCTAAAGTCCACTGGCGGAATGTAGTGCGTAAGCTGCTGACCACATCCGGATAAGAGTCCGTACGATCCTTTTGTAAGGACCTAAACCTTTTCCGATAGACTTCAGGGGTCAGCTGGTATTTAGCAATGATAGCGTCTTTTATGGCGGAATAATCTTCATCCTGCTCCATGGATAACTCCGCAAACGCGTCCAGCGCTTTGTAGCGCAACAGGGGGGTCAGGTGTCTGGCCCACTGCTCTTGGGGCAGACGATACTGACGGCAGGCTTTCTCAAAGGATCGCAAAAACAAGTCTATGTCAGTGTCCTTTTCAATGGGAGCAAATTTAAATTTTGCACTCACGTGTAGGGATGAGCGAACTCGAACTGTATAGTTCGGGTTCGTACCGAATTTTGGGGTGTCCGTGACACGGACCCGAACCCGGACATTTTCGTAAAAGTCCGGGTTCGGGTTCGGTGTTCGTCGCTTTCTTGGCGCTTTTGTGACGCTTTCTTGGCGCTTTTTAAAAGGCTGCAAAGCAGCCAATCAACAAGCGTCATACTACTTGCCCCAAGAGGCCGTCACAGCCATGCCTACTATTGGCATGGCTGTGATTGGCCAGAGCACCATGTGACCCAGCCTCTATTTAAGCTGGAGTCACATAGCGCCGCCGGTCACTCTGCTCTGATTAGCGTAGGGAGAGGTTGCGGCTGCGACAGTAGGGCGAGATTAGGCAGATTAACTCCTCCAAAGGACTTCACTTGATTAATCGATCGATCTGCAGCTGTGCATCATTGAGCTGCTGAATCTCAAATTGCTCACTCACTGTTTTTAGGCTGCCCAGACCGTTTGTCAGTCACTTTTTTCTGGGGTGATCGGCGGCCATTTTGTGTCTTGTGCGGTGCTGCGACCAAGTGCATCCAAGCTGCGACCAAGTGCATTTAACCCTCAATGGTGTGGTTGTTTTTTGGCTAAAGCCTACATCAGGGTGAAGCTGTCACACCAAGTGCATTTAACCAGCAATAGTCTGTTCATTTTTTGGCCATATACTAAATCAGGGGCAAGCTGCGCCTGTCACCAAGTGCATTTAACCCTCAATGGTGTGGTTGTTTTTTGGCTAAAGCCTACATCAGGGTGAAGCTGTCACACCAAGTGCATTTAACCAGCAATAGTCTGTTCATTTTTTGGCCATATACTAAATCAGGGGCAAGCTGCGCCTGTCACCAAGTGCATTTAACCCTCAATGGTGTGGTTGTTTTTTGGCTAAAGCCTACATCAGGGTGAAGCTGTCACACCAAGTGCATTTAACCAGCAATAGTCTGTTCATTTTTTTGCCATATACTAAATCAGGGGCAAGCTGCGCCTGTCACCAAGTGCATTTAACCCTCAATGGTGTGGTTGTTTTTTGGCTAAAGCCTACATCAGGGTGAAGCTGTCACACCAAGTGCATTTAACCATCAATAGTCTGTTTATTTTTTGGCCATATACTACATCAGGGGCAAGCTGCGCCCGTCACCAAGTGCATTTAACCCTCAGTAGTGTGGTTGGTCAAGCTGTGACACCAAGTGCATTTAACCAGCAATAGTCTGTTCATTTTTTGGCCATATACTACATCAGGGGCAAGCTGCGCCCGTCACCAAGTGCATTTAACCAGCAATAGTGTGGTTATTTTTTGGCCATATCCCAGTCTAATTCTGTCACTAAATCCATACCGGTCACCCAGCGCCTAAATACTAGGCCTCAAATTTATATCCCGCTAAATCTCTCGTTACCGCTGTCCTGTTGTGGCTGGGAAAGTTATTTAGTGTCCGTCAAAGCACATTTTTTGTTCTGGGTTGAAATACAATTCCCAATTTAGCAATTTCATAATTTAGTGGTTTCTGCTATATCAGAGCTATTTGAAATCTATCCCTAAAAGGGTATATAATATTCAAGGTGCACATTGGGTCATTCAGAATAACTTCACACACACCCGCTACTGTGTATTTCCAAGTCTAATTCTGTCACTAAACCCATACCTGTCACCCAGCGCCTAAATACTAGG
The DNA here is from genome assembly GCF_014858855.1 of Bufo gargarizans. Taxonomy (NCBI): domain Eukaryota; kingdom Metazoa; phylum Chordata; class Amphibia; order Anura; family Bufonidae; genus Bufo; species Bufo gargarizans. The sequence goes on along the minus strand of NC_058085.1, from coordinate 275,637,349 downwards.
CCTCAAATTTATATCCTGCTAAATCTCTCGTTACCGCTGTCCTGTTGTGGCTGGGAAAGTTATTTAGTGTCCGTCAAAGCACATTTTTTGTTCTGGGTTGAAATACAATTCCCAATTTAGCAATTTCATAATTTAGTGGTTTCTGCTATATCAGAGCTATTTGAAATCTATCCCTAAAAGGGTATATAATATTCAAGGTGCACATTGGGTCATTCAGAATAACTTCACACACACCCGCTACTGTGTATTTCCAAGTCTAATTCTGTCACTAAACCCATACCTGTCACCCAGCGCCTAAATACTAGGCCTCAAATTTATATCCTGCTAAATCTCTCGTTACCGCTGTCCTGTTGTGGCTGGGAAAGTTATTTAGTGTCCGTCAAAGCACATTTTTTGTTCTGGGTTGAAATACAATTCCCAATTTAGCAATTTCATAATTTAGTGGTTTCTGCTATATCAGAGCTATTTGAAATCTATCCCTAAAAGGGTATATAATATTCAAGGTGCACATAGGGTCATTCAGAATAACTTCACACACACCCGCTACTGTGCATTTCCAAGTCTAATTCTGTCACTAAACCCATACCTGTCACCCAGCGCCTAAATACTAGGCCTCAAATTTATATCCCGCTAAATCTCTCGTTACCGCTGTCCTGTTGTGGCTGGGAAAGTTATTTAGTGTCCGTCAAAGCACATTTTTTGTTCTGGGTTGAAATACAATTCCCAATTTAGCAATTTCATAATTTAGTGGTTTCTGCTATATCAGAGCTATTTGAAATCTATCCCTAAAAGGGTATATAATATTCAAGGTGCACATTGGGTCATTCAGAATAACTTCACACACACCCGCTACTGTGTATTTCCAAGTCTAATTCTGTCACTAAACCCATACCTGTCACCCAGCGCCTAAATACTAGGCCTCAAATTTATATCCTGCTAAATCTCTCGTTACCGCTGTCCTGTTGTGGCTGGGAAAGTTATTTAGTGTCCGTCAAAGCACATTTTTTGTTCTGGGTTGAAATACAATTCCCAATTTATCAATTTCATAATTTAGTGGTTTCTGCTATATCAGAGCTATTTGAAATCTATCCCTAAAAGGGTATATAATATTCAAGGTGCACATTGGGTCATTCAGAATAACTTCACACACACCCGCTACTGTGTATTTCCAAGTCTAATTCTGTCACTAAACCCATACCTGTCACCCAGCGCCTAAATACTAGGCCTCAAATTTATATCCCGCTAAATCTCTCGTTACCGCTGTCCTGTTGTGGCTGGGAAAGTTATTTAGTGTCCGTCAAAGCACATTTTTTGTTCTGGGTTGAAATACAATTCCCAATTTAGCAATTTCATAATTTAGTGGTTTCTGCTGTATCAGAGCTATTTGAAATCTATCCCTAAAAGGGTATATAATATTCAAGGTGCACATAGGGTCATTCAGAATAACTTCACACACACGCTACTGTGCATTTCCAAGTCTAATTCTGTTAGTAAATCCATACCGGTCACCCAGCGCCTAAATACTAGGCCTCAAATTTATATCCCGCTGAATTTGAATACAATACATTGGGCCAAATAATATTTTTGTTGTTGTGGTGAACCATAACAATGAGAAAAACATCTAGTAAGGGACGCGGACGTGGACATGGTCGTGGTGGTGTTAGTGGACCCTCTGGTGCTGGGAGAGGACGTGGCCGTTCTGCCACATCCACACGTCCTAGTGTACCAACTACCTCAGGTCCCAGTAGCCGCCAGAATTTACAGCGATATATGGTGGGGCCCAATGCCGTTCTAAGGATGGTAAGGCCTGAGCAGGTACAGGCATTAGTCAATTGGGTGGCCGACAGTGGATCCAGCACGTTCACATTATCTCCCACCCAGTCTTCTGCAGAAAGCGCACAGATGGCGCCTGAAAACCAACCCCATCAGTCTGTCACATCACCCCCATGCATACCAGGGAAACTGTCTCAGCCTCAAGTTATGCAGCAGTCTCTTATGCTGTTTGAAGACTCCGCTGGCAGGGTTTCCCAAGGGCATCCACCTAGCCCTTCCCCAGCGGTGAAAGATATAGAATGCACTGACGCACAACCACTTATGTTTCCTGATGATGAGGACATGGGAATACCACCTCAGCATGTCTCTGATGATGACGAAACACAGGTGCCAACTGCTGCGTCTTTCTGCAGTGTGCAGACTGAACAGGAGGTCAGGGATCAAGACTGGGTGGAAGACGATGCAGGGGATGATGAGGTCCTAGACCCCACATGGAATGAAGGTCGTGCCACTGACTTTCACAGTTCGGAGGAAGAGGCAGTGGTGAGACCGAGCCAACAGCGTAGCAAAAGAGGGAGCAGTGGGCAAAAGCAGAACACCCGCCGCCAAGAGACTCCGCCTGCTACTGCCCGCCGCCATCTGGGACCGAGCACCCCAAAGGCAGCTTCAAGGAGTTCCCTGGCATGGCACTTCTTCAAACAATGTGCTGACGACAAGACCCGAGTGGTTTGCACGCTGTGCCATCAGAGCCTTAAGCGAGGCATTAACGTTCTGAACCTGAGCACAACCTGCATGACCAGGCACCTGCATGCAAAGCATGAACTGCAGTGGAGTAAACACCTTAAAACCAAGGAAGTCACTCAGGCTCCCCCTGCTACCTCTTCTGCTGCTGCCGCCTCGGCCTCTTCTGCTGCTGCCGCCTCGGCCTCTTCCTCCGCCTCTGGAGGAACGTTGGCACCTGCCGCCCAGCAAACAGGGGATGTACCACCAACACCACCACCACCACCTCCGTCACCAAGCGTCTCAACCATGTCACACGGCAGCGTTCAGCTCTCCATCTCACAAACATTTGAGAGAAAGCGTAAATTCCCACCTAGCCACCCTCGATCCCTGGCCCTGAATGCCAGCATTTCTAAACTACTGGCCTATGAAATGCTGTCATTTAGGCTGGTGGACACAGACAGCTTCAAACAGCTCATGTCGCTTGCTGTTCCACAGTATGTTGTTCCCAGCCGCCACTACTTCTCCAAGAGAGCCGTGCCTTCCCTGCACAACCAAGTATCCGATAAAATCAAGTGTGCACTGCGCAACGCCATCTGTGGCAAGGTCCACCTAACCACAGATACGTGGACCAGTAAGCACGGCCAGGGACGCTATATCTCCCTAACTGCACACTGGGTAAATGTAGTGGCAGCTGGGCCCCAGGCGGAGAGCTGTTTGGCGCACGTCCTTCCGCCGCCAAGGATCGCAGGGCAACATTCTTTGCCTCCTGTTGCCACCTCCTCCTTCTCGGCTTCCTCCTCCTCTTCTTCCACCTGCTCATCCAGTCAGCCACACACCTTCACCACCAACTTCAGCACAGCCCGGGGTAAACGTCAGCAGGCCATTCTGAAACTCATATGTTTGGGGGACAGGCCCCACACCGCACAGGAGTTGTGGCGGGGTATAGAACAACAGACCGACGAGTGGTTGCTGCCGGTGAGCCTCAAGCCCGGCCTGGTGGTGTGCGATAATGGGCGAAATCTCGTTGCAGCTCTGGGACTAGCCAATTTGACGCACATCCCTTGCTTGGCGCAGAAGTTCATTCACAACTACCCCGACATGTCAGAGCTGCTGCATAAAGTGCGGGCCGTCTGTTCGCGCTTCCGGCGTTCACATCCTGCTGCTGCTCGCCTGTCTGCGCTACAGCGTAACTTCGGCCTTCCCGCTCACCGCCTCATATGCGACGTGCCCACCAGGTGGAACTCCACCTTGCACATGCTGGACAGACTGTGCGAGCAGCAGCAGGCCAAAGTGGAGTTTCAGCTGCAGCACGCACGGGTCAGTCGCACTACAGAACAGCACCACTTCACCACCAATGACTGGGCCTCCATGCGAGACCTGTGTGCCCTGTTGCGCTGTTTCGAGTACTCCACCAACATGGCCAGTGGCGATGACGCCGTTATCAGCGTTACAATACCACTTCTATGTCTCCTTGAGAAAACACTTAGGGCGATGATGCAAGAGGAGGTGGCCCAGGAGGAGGAGGAGGAGGAGGAGGAAGAGGGGTCATTTTTAGCACTTTCAGGCCAGTCTCTTCGAAGTGACTCAGAGGGAGGTTTTTGGCAACAGCAGAGGCCAGGTACAAATGTGGCCAGACAGGGCCCACTACTGGAGGACGAGGAGGACGAGGATGAGGAGGAGGTGGAGGAGGATGAGGATGAAGCATGGTCACAGCGGGGTGGCACCCAACGCAGCTCGGGTCCATCACTGGTGCGTGGCTGGGGGGAAAGGCAGGACGATGACGATACGCCTCCCACAGAGGACAGCTTGTCCTTACCCCTGGGCAGCCTGGCACACATGAGCGACTACATGCTGCAGTGCCTGCGCAACGACAGCAGAGTTGCCCACATTTTAACCTGTGCGGACTACTGGGTTGCCACCCTGCTGAATCCACGCTACAAAGACAATGTGCCCACCTTACTTCCTGCACTGGAGCGTGATAGGAAGATGTGCGAGTACAAGCGCACGTTGGTAGACGCGCTACTGAGAGCATTCCCAAATGTCACAGGGGAACAAGTGGAAGCCCAAGGCCAAGGCAGAGGAGGAGCAAGAGGTCGCCAAGGCAGCTGTGTCAATGCCAGCTGCTTTGAGGGCAGGGTTAGCATGGCAGAGATGTGGAAAACTTTTGTCAACACGCCACAGCTAACTGCACCACCACCTGATACGCAACGTGTTAGCAGGAGGCAACATTTCACTAACATGGTGGAACAGTACGTGTGCACACCCCTCCACGTACTGACTGATGGTTCGGCCCCATTCAACTTCTGGGTCTCTAAATTGTCCACGTGGCCAGAGCTAGCCTTTTATGCCTTGGAGGTGCTGGCCTGCCCGGCGGCCAGCGTTTTGTCTGAACGTGTATTCAGCACGGCAGGGGGCGTCATTACAGACAAACGCAGCCGCCTGTCTACAGCCAATGTGGACAAGCTGACGTTCATAAAAATGAACCAGGCATGGATCCCACAGGATCTGTCCGTCCCTTGTCCAGATTAGACATTAACTACCTCCCCTTAACCATATATTATTGGACTCCAGGGCACTTCCTCATTCAATCCTATTTTTATTTTCATTTTACCATTATATTGCGAGGCTACCCAAAGTTGAATGAACCTCTCCTGTGTCTGGGTGCCGGGGCCTAAATATATGCCAATGGACTGTTCCAATGTTGGGTGACGTGAAGCCTGATTCTCTGCTATGACATGCAGAATGATTCTCTGCTGACATGAAGCCAGATTGTCTGTTACGGGACCTCTCTCCTCTGCCTGTGTGTGTGCTGGGCCTAAATATATGCCAATGGACTGTTGCAGTGGTGGCTGACGTGAAGCCTCATTCTCTGCTATGACATGCAGACTAATTCTCTGCTGACATGAAGCCAGATTCTCTGTTACGGGACCTCTCTCCTCTGCCTGTGTGTGTGCTGGGCCTAAATATATGCCAATGGACTGTTGCAGTGGTGGCTGACGTGAAGCCTCATTCTCTGCTATGACATGCAGACTGATTCTCTGCTGACATGAAGCCAGATTCTCTGTTACGGGACCTCTCTCCTCTGCCTGTGTGTGTGCTGGGCCTAAATATATGCCAATGGACTGTTGCAGTGGTGGCTGACGTGAAGCCTCATTCTCTGCTATGACATGCAGACTGATTCTCTGCTGACATGAAGACAGATTCTCTGTTACGGGACCTCTCTCCTCTGCCTGTGTGTGTGCTGGGCCTAAATATATGCCAATGGACTGTTGCAGTGGTGGCTGACGTGAAGCCTCATTCTCTGCTATGACATGCAGACTGATTCTCTGCTGACATGAAGCCAGATTCTCTGTTACGGGACCTCTCTCCTCTGCCTGTGTGTGTGCTGGGCCTAAATATATGCCAATGGACTGTTGCAGTGGTGGCTGACGTGAAGCCTCATTCTCTGCTATGACATGCAGACTGATTCTCTGCTGACATGAAGACAGATTCTCTGTTACGGGACCTCTCTCCTCTGCCTGTGTGTGTGCTGGGCCTAAATATATGCCAATGGACTGTTGCAGTGGTGGCTGACGTGAAGCCTCATTCTCTGCTATGACATGCAGACTAATTCTCTGCTGACATGAAGCCAGATCCTCTGTTACGGGACCTCTCTCCTCTGCCTGTGTGCTGGGCCTAAATATATGACAATGGACTGTTGCAGTGGTGGCTGACGTGAAGCCTGATTCTCTGCTATGACATGAAGACTGATTCTCTGCTGACATGAAGCCAGATTGTCTGTTACGGGACCTCTCTCCTCTGCCTGTGTGTGTGCTGGGCCTAAATATATGCCAATGGACTGTTGCAGTGGTGGCTGACGTGAAGCCTCATTCTCTGCTATGACATGCAGACTAATTCTCTGCTGACATGAAGCCAGATTCTCTGTTACGGGACCTCTCTCCTCTGCCTGTGCGTGTGCTGGGCCTAAATATATGCCAATGGACTGTTGCAGTGGTGGCTGACGTGAAGCCTCATTCTCTGCTATGACATGCAGACTGATTCTCTGCTGACATGAAGCCAGATTCTCTGTTACGGGACCTCTCTCCTCTGCCTGTGTGTGTGCTGGGCCTAAATATATGCCAATGGACTGTTGCAGTGGTGGCTGACGTGAAGCCTCATTCTCTGCTATGACATGCAGACTGATTCTCTGCTGACATGAAGACAGATTCTCTGTTACGGGACCTCTCTCCTCTGCCTGTGTGTGTGCTGGGCCTAAATATATGCCAATGGACTGTTGCAGTGGTGGCTGACGTGAAGCCTCATTCTCTGCTATGACATGCAGACTGATTCTCTGCTGACATGAAGCCAGATTCTCTGTTACGGGACCTCTCTCCTCTGCCTGTGTGTGTGCTGGGCCTAAATATATGCCAATGGACTGTTGCAGTGGTGGCTGACGTGAAGCCTCATTCTCTGCTATGACATGCAGACTGATTCTCTGCTGACATGAAAACAGATTCTCTGTTACGGGACCTCTCTCCTCTGCCTGTGTGTGTGCTGGGCCTAAATATATGCCAATGGACTGTTGCAGTGGTGGCTGACGTGAAGCCTCATTCTCTGCTATGACATGCAGACTGATTCTCTGCTGACATGAAGCCAGATTCTCTGTTACGGGACCTCTCTCCTCTGCCTGTGTGTGTGCTGGGCCTAAATATATGCCAATGGACTGTTGCAGTGGTGGCTGACGTGAAGCCTCCTTCTCTGCTATGACATGCAGACTGATTCTCTGCTGACATGAAAACAGATTCTCTGTTACGGGACCTCTCTCCTCTGCCTGTGTGTGTGCTGGGCCTAAATATATGCCAATGGACTGTTGCAGTGGTGGCTGACGTGAAGCCTCATTCTCTGCTATGACATGCAGACTGATTCTCTGCTGACATGAAGACAGATTCTCTGTTACGGGACCTCCCTCCTCTGCCTGGGTGCTGGGCCTAAATATATGCCAATGGACTGTTGCAGTGGTTGCTGACGTGAAGCCAGATTCTCTGCTATGGGACCTCTCTCCAATTGATTTTGGTTAATTTTTATTTATTTAATTTTTATTTTAATTCATTTCCCTATCCACATTTGTTTGCAGGGGATTTACCTACATGTTGCTGCCTTTTGCAGCCCTCTATCTCTTTCCTGGGCTGTTTTACAGCCTTTTTAGTGCCGAAAAGTTCAGGTCCCCATTGACTTCAATGGGGTTCGGGTTCGGGACGAAGTTCGGATCGGGTTCGGATCCCGAACCCGAACATTTCCGGGATGTTCGGCCGAACTTCTCGAACCCGAACATCCAGGTGTTCGCTCAACTCTACTCACGTGTGATGCTGCTCCTTCTGCAGGAAAGTTGGGTGATGAGCTTCGGCTGGGTTGGTGTATTCTGGCAATGCTCAGTTTATGCCGACGTTGGCTTTCTGCAGCAGCGGCCTCCCTCTCAGCTCGGCGTTCTTCGCGCTCCGCCATGTACTGCAGGTACTTTACCGGGTCAGTGTCCATTAGTTTTTGGAGGGCATGCTGCATCATAGGGTCCGTACAAATAGATAGTCCGGTACTGGCCGCTTCCGGGCGAGTACTTAAAGAAAAATTAGAATCCGTACTGAAATACTGCGCTGGGGGGCCAACAGGGCCCGCAGGATGTCCCCCCTCCGAGTAGTCAGGATTCTCAGTCTCCGGTTCCTCAGGACTTGAGTCAGATGGGCCGGTGTCTCCCGCAGTAGACACATCCAACAGCCGCAGTTGTTGGTTATCCCATCGGAACAAGTCTTTAATCAGGTCGGTCTTCGTCTTGCGACCGACTTCAATGCCCCGTTCTTGGCACAGATTTTCCAGATCTGCCAAGGCCATTTTCTTGTATTCCCCGGACATTTTCACGCCAAATAAAAGATAGATAAAGAAAACAAGATTTCGGGGAGGGTACTGGACTACACCGTCTCTCTGTACACACAGATAAATGTATTGCACTCAGCCACACCTCCACCAAATTGATTTGGTTCTGACAGAGGTAAATTAGTTAATCTCTGTTCAGATGTTCTAAACACATGCAAAAAGGAATCCCAGTAGCTGCCTACCAATATGTGACGAACTGCGACCGCCGCGGCCACAATACGTCACGAAACCGTCACAGCGCCCCTAGTGGTCAATCCGCAAACAGGCCTCCCAGCCACTTTCAGCACACCGACAGTCTAACTTGAGTCCGTACAGTCGATAGGCTGAAAGCGCAGGGAGTGGACCTCCGATTGACCGCAAGTCAGCGTGCGACGAACTGCGACCGGAACTACACACAGGGTAGTTTAACTGCCACCACCTCACAATTTATGGGAGCGAGGAACCCACTATCTAGATAACACAACCGAGTAGCTTTCTCTTCGGAGAGGCTAGGGTAAGTTTTTGCAGTGTTTGAAAACAGGCATATGGCTAGAGAAATGACTTGGAGGTCATTTATTATATATCTATATACAATACAAATTATCACGATGCACAGTAATTATTAACACAATAATCAAGGAAAGTATAGTCCAATAAACAAAAGGGAGAAAAGAAAGAAAATACTTAGTTTCCGCAGAAAAGATGTCTGTTGGTGAAATAGTCCGTTGCAGGGGTAAAGTCCAAGAAGCCTTTGTCCAGTGTAATATGCCTTCAGCCCACAGGTTCTCTGGCTGAGGCCCTCTTTAGGTGTTGTTAAAAGTGGAGAACTCCTTTAGCAGATCCTAGGTCTGGGTTATAAAGGGTCCTAGAATTAAGGCGGGGAATTGAGAGTCCGCCTGCTGGGCAGGCTGTATTCCTGAGGTGAATGTCAGTTCTGAAATATGTCATGTGCCATATCGCGGGATGTCTCCGCTGTACACAAGTAACAAGCACATATTCACATTCCCCACAAAATATGGAGTTCAGGGATACCAAATATTACTATTATAACTGGTTCTATGATGGGGTAACACCATAACTTTACCTGGGTACATCTTAGAGTTATGTTTGTCCTATGTAAACGTCCAGTAAATTCTGAGTGACACGATGATGTAATTTTTACGTCCGTAAGATGCATGGTCTCTCTTAAAAAGGTAAAAATCATATCTCAGATTCATGTGTCAATCTGGGAACCTTGGTGCCGGCCGTCTGAATCAAGTTATCTTACAGACCCTTATGGCAGCGACACCAATCGGCTCCCCCCAGGTGCCGTCTTCACACCTAGCTGTGATATCTCTTCAGACAGGGAAGTTCTTTTGTCAACCTAAGGAAGCCAGCTGTAATTGCGTTATCTGCTGGGCATCTATTGACTGACTTGAACAAAAGGACTATGTTGTTCTCTGGGTACAACAGAAGTACGCTCTGAATAATCAAATTGTAGGTTCTGGGGCCTAGGGAAATAATTACTGTTTAATAGACCCACTGTTCAATAAGGCAGAGTAATATTGATAATATTGGGAGGACAGTTCAATATTCTCGCGGATCATCCGTCCCACCGCTGCCACCAATATGTGACGAACTGCGGCCGCGGCGGCCACAATACGTCACGAAACCGTCACAGCGCCCCTAGTGGTCAATCCGCAAACAGGCCTCCCAGCCACTTTCAGCACACCGACAGTCTAACTTGAGTCCGTACAGTCGATAGGCTGAAAGCGCAGGGAGTGGACCTCTGATTGACCGCAAGTAAGCGTGCGACGAACTGTGACCGGAACTACACACAGGGTAGTTTAACTGCCACCACCTCACAATTTATGGGAGCGAGGAACCCACTATCTAGATAACACAACCGAGTAGCTTTCTCTTCGGAGAGGCTAGGGTAAGTTTTTGCAGTGTTTGAAAACAGGCATATGGCTAGAGAAATGACTTGGAGGTCATTTATTATATATCTATATACAATACAAATTATCACGATGCACAGTAATTATAACACAATAATCAAGGAAAGTATAGTCCAAAAAACAAAAGGGAGAAAAGAAAGAAAATACTTAGTTTCCGCAGAAAAGATGTCTGTTGGTGAAATAGTCCGTTGCAGGGGTAAAGTCCAAGAAGCCTTTGTCCAGTGTAATATGCCTTCAGCCCACAGGTTCTCTGGCTGAGGCCCTCTTTAGGTGTTGTTAAAAGTGGAGAACTCCTTTAGCAGATCCTAGGTCTGTGTTATAAAGGGTCCTAGAATCAAGGCGGGGAATTGAGAGTCCGCCTGCTGGGCAGGCTGTATTCCTGAGGTGAATGTCAGTTCTGAAATATGTCATGTGCCATATCGCGGGATGTCTCCGTTGTACACAAGTAACAAGCACATATTCACATTCCCCACAAAATATGGAGTTCAGGGATACCAAATATTACTATTATAACTGGTTCTATGATGGGGTAACACCATAACTTTACCTGGGTACATCTTAGAGTTATGTTTGTCCTATGTAAACGTCCAGTGAATTCTGAGTGACACGATGATGTAATTTTTACGTCCGTAAGATGCATGGTCTCTCTTAAAAAGGTAAAAATCATATCTCAGATTCATGTGTCAATCTGGGAACCTTGGTGCCGGCCGTCTGAATCAAGTTATCTTACAGACCCTTATGGCAGCGACACCAATCGGCTCCCCCCAGGTGCCGTCTTCACACCTAGCTGTGATATCTCTTCAGACAGGAAAGTTCTTTTGTCAACCTAAGGAAGCCAGCTGTAATTGCGTTATCTGCTGGGCATCTATTGACTGACTTGAACAAAAGGACTATGTTGTTCTCTGGGTACAACAGAAGGAGACGCTCTGAATAATTAAATTGTAGGTTCTGGGGCCTAGGGAAATAATTACTGTTTAATAGACCCACTGTTCAATAAGGCAGAGTAATATTGATAATATTGGGAGGACAGTTCAATATTTTCGCGGATCATCCGTGACACCCTCCATCTTGAAGTGCCTGTAGCGCACAAATCTGTTTAGGGGCTTGAGATTTATTATGGGGCGCATCTGCCCCCCTTTCTTTCGCACGAGGAAGATGCTGCTGAGCAGGCCCTCTGAAGGGGACGTGATCAATTCGATGGCCCTCTTGTGAAGGAGATCTGTTAAATCTTTGTCTATGGCCCGAGATGCGGGACCTGAGGATGGAATGGGAGGAGGAAAAGGAATATGAACCGGAGACTGCACCAGTTCTATCTGAAATCCCCGAATAGTGGATAGTACCCAACCGTCTGACATAATTGTTTCCCAGACATGAGAAAAATGTTGGAGCCTGCCCCCTACATAACTTGGAGAAAAAGGAAGACGAGGAACACTTACCGAGGGGACGACAGAATCCGGAACCACCTCTGAAAGGTCTGCGGCTAGGTGCACCTCGGGATGGGGATGGGAAGAAACCCTGCGATTGCCTGGTGTCCTGGGGTGAGAATCGCTGAGAGAAGGGTCTTTGACCGTAGGGGCCTCTGCCCGAACCCCGGGCGTGGAATGACGAACGGTCGGCCGAACGGCCCCTGTAACTGCCAGCCCTTGAGGAAAAACGGCTCTGGAAGACTGTGCCTTGTCCAGGGCAGTGAAGGCACCCACGAACTTGCCCATGTCCTTAATGAAGGACTCTCCAAGCAGTAGCCCCTGTGCCTCTACTCCGGCCTCAGTGAGAGCTTCACTAGAGATTCACTAGTTTTGGTTCAATTTTGAACAAAATAGCTTTACGCCGTTCTATTGATAGGGAAGTATTGACATTTCCCGCTATACATATGGCCCTTTGGGCCCAACCTCGGAGCTCCTCCGGATCCACGGGCGTATCAGTCTCTCTGGCGATTTCCGCCAACTCAAAATTTTTTGTCAACGGCCCAAAAAGGTCCAGGAGTTTGTCCTGGGTCGCCTTAAGGGCCGACTCCAGCCCCCTTCTAGGGTTCCACCCAGATTTTGCTAAAAACTGGACCATTTTAGGGTCCACCGATGGGTTCTCACAGACCTTGTTAGCAATAACGGGTCTTGGGCATTCGGCCTTCAGCTTGTTGCGAGCCTCCTTAGTCAGAGAGCAACGAACACGTGCTTCTAGGTATTGAGCAACGTGATAGAGCGGGAGCCATTCGGCGGATCTGGGGTGGTGAAGACTGTCGGGGTCGAAAAGGGGTTCCCCTAGGGGATCCGTCAAAACCCCGGATGACCCCTGGAAAACGTCAGCAGATGAAACGTCGGGAGGCGCCGGGGTGGGTGCCGGAGTAGGATCGGCAGGGGCAGAATCAGACAGATCTTCATCTGGGTAGTCAATATCCTCACATCTAACCTCCTCCTCAGAGTCGACCTCAGAGTCGATCTCTAATTCCGTCTGTGCTCTAGCGCACTTCCATTTCCTCGCCCGTTCTGCCTGGCGGGATGAGGCTCAACTGTGTTCTGGAGGCGTGAGGTACTGGTAAATCGGGCTGTGCCGTGCCACTGGAGACACCAGGGTGAGTAGAGAGGGCATCTGATATGGATTTGGTGAGGGAGTGAGTGACAGAGCCCATAACGGCCATAATGGCCTCAGATACAGAGCGCTGGAAAGCCTCCGCAGAAAAAGCGGATCCACCAGGCGCAGGCATAGGAGAGGGGGCAGAATCCCTGCCTGTCTCTAAAGACTGTGATGGAGTATGGCCCGTGGGTTGAGACATAGCAATTTTAGTGATAATGCCCAACTGAGTAATAAGAACCAGGGGCGGTACAATAGGGCAATCAAATGCTTATGGCAGTGGATCTTTTATTGCACTATACCTGTTATGGAAAGCTAACCTGTGGAGAGAAGAACGATTGCTCACAGTGGGTAGTTACCTAGCAGTGAGCTGGAGCAGGGAGACACAGGCGCAACGGAGAGAGGGCGCAGGAAACGGAAGGGAGAGCAGGTGGCGCTAGAGGGAAGAACAGGACGATACAAGCAAGAAAAAAGCCACAACAAAATGGCCGCCGAAATCACGCGGCCGGACGAAATCTCGTGAGATGTCGGGATCAGCGCAGCCGGCGGCGGGAAGATGGGGGAGAGGCAAGGGCAGCCGCGAACTGCGAGCTCGCTGTCACTCTCCGCCAAGTAAGTGAAGGACAAACGAAAAGGGTCCGCAGGGAAGAAGGGAAAAAAACTGTTAACCCCCGCAGAACCCCCCCCCTCCCCGTCCCCAGCAGGGGCAGGGGCAAGCAAGATACCCCGAGGCAAAGCTATAAGGGGAAAAATAAAACACAGGGGAAGAGATAAACACGCAAATAAAGATAAAAATTAATAAGCCAGTAGAGAACAGGGAACAAATATACAATCCAGCAATATGGGGTTAATAAAGCAATACCGCACGGATAATAAGACCAGATATAAGCTGCTAACAAAAGGTACTTATCTTATGTGGCAGCAGCAAAGAAAGAGGATGTTCTATGGACTAGTGGACATTATATAGGGGACTAAGGTGGGAGGGACGGTTGCTATGGCAATATGTTAATTTGGTTTAATTTTTTCTTTGCTGCTGTGGCTGTCAGTAAAGAGAGATGATGCAATATGAGCCTCCGTAAAAAAAGTATTATTTGCCGTTCAGCGGTGCAGTTATATGTTCGGGAGAAGAGGGTGGCAGCTTGCGTGTGAGGCAGCAGCAGAGCCAGCAAGCCGGTAGCGTGGCCGGGAGTCAGCAAGGTGGCAGCAGTGGGAGGTCAGGAGAAAAACGTGTCCAGGGTAGACCACCGGAAAGTAGTGGTGCAGGGGTTCACAGAGGCAGCGGTGGTAGCAATCAGTCAGTGCGGAGTGTTGGGGGTAAAATCACCTACTCGGCGGTGTGGCAGTTTTTTGTTAAGCCGCCAGAGGAGGTGCCATTTGCCAAATCTGTGGGCAGACAGTGAAGCTTGGCCAGGGTGCCAATGTTGGGGAGTAAGGAGCGTGGCAGCAGGGGTCACTTCGAGAGGCCTGAGCTCCCAGTGTCAGCTAGCAGTCGTGTCTTGACCAGCAACCCAGCTGATCTTGAATGGCTGACTCGGTCATCCACTTCATCCCAAGTGACATCAGACACCCCCAGCCAAGAGTCAGTGGGCAGTCAGAGGACAGTCAGCAGGTACTGCCCAGCCAAGATCTGGAGGAGACATCCAATGCTTCCTCCGGTAAGCGGGCAAGTAGTGATGAGGAGAGTGGTGTGGGAGCTGGTGTTTCAGGCAGTTAGGCTCCTGGCTCAGATCGTTGAGGAGTACATCATCGACGTGCAGACAGTACTCGATGGTGATGTAGCTGATCACAACTGGGAGCCGGGTAACGAAGGTGTCACGGATGATCCGCGAGAATATTGAACTGTCCTCCCAATATTATCAATATTAGTCTCCCTTATTGAGCAGTAGGTCTATTAAACAGTAATTATTTCCCTAGGCCCCAGAACCTACAATTTTATTACTCAGAGCGTCTCCTTCCGTGTACCCAGAGAACAAAATAGCCCTTTTGTTCAAGTCAGTCAATAGATGCCCAGCAGATAACACAATTACAGCTGGCTTCCTCAGGTTGACAAAAGAACTTCCCTTTCTGAAGAGATATCACAGCTAGGTGTGAAGACTGCACCTGGGGGGAGCCATTTGGTGTTGCTGCCATAAGGGTCTGTAAGCTAGCTTGCTGCAGACAGGCCGGCACCAAGGTTTCCCAGATTGCAACATGAATCTGAGATATGATTTTTACCTTTTTAAGAGAGACCATGCATCTTACGGATGTAAAAATTACATCATCGTGTCACTCAGAATTCACTGGACGTTTACATAGGACAAACATAACTCTAAGATGTGCCCAGGTAAAGTTATGGTGTTACCCCATCATAGAACCAGTTATAATAGTAATATTTGGTATCCCTGAACTCCATATTTTGTGGGGAATGTGAATATGTGCTTGTTACTTGTGTACAACGGAGACATCCCGCGATATGGCACATGCCATATTTCAGAACTGACATTCACCTCAGGAATACAGCCTGCCCAGCAGGCGGACTCTCAATTCCCCGCCTTGATTCTGGGACCCTTTATAACAAAGACCTAGAATCTGCTAAAGGAGTTCTCCACTTTTAACACCTAAAGAGGGCCTCAGCCAGAGAACCTGTGGGCTGTAGGCATATTACACTGGACAAAGGCTTCTTGGACTTTATCCCTGCAACGGACTATTTCACCAACGGACATCTTTTCTGCAGAAACTAAGTATTTTCTTTCTTTTCTCCCTTTTGTTTATTGGACTATACTTTCCTTGATTATTGTGTTATAATTACTGTGCATCGTGATAATTTGTATTGTATATAGATATATAATAAATGACCTCCAAGTCATTTCTCTAGCCATATGCCTGTTTTCAAACACTGCAAAAACTTACCCTAGCCTCTCCGAAGAGAAAGCTACTCGGTTCTGTTATCCAGATAGTGGGTTCCTTGCTCCCATAAATTGCAAGGTGGTGGCAGTTAAACTAACCTGTGTGTGGTTCCGGTCCCTCACACGCTTACTGGCGGTCAATCGGCGGTCCAATCCCTGCGCTTTCAGCCTATCGACTGTACGGACTCAAGTTAGACTGTCGGTGTGCTGGAAGTGGCCGGGAGGCCTGTTTGCGGATTGACCACTAGGGGCGCTGTGGCGGTTTCGTGACGTATTGTGGCCGCGGCGGTCGCAGTTCGTCACAGAAGGGGCTTCAACATCATCGGGAGAAAAGGGTAGCAGCTTATGCGTAAGGCAGCGGCAGAGCCAGCAAGTCAGTAGCATGGCCAGGAGTCAGCAGGATGGCAGCAGTGGGAGGTCAGGAAAAAAGTATTATGAGCCGTTCAGCGGTGCAGTTACATGTTCTAAAGCTTTTTTGGCGAGTATTAGTGGCAAAAAAAAGTATTATTTGCTGTTCAGTGGTGCAGTTATATGTTCCAAAGCCTCAGCAAGGTGGCAGCAGTGGGAGGTCAGGAGCCAAACATGCCTGGGGTAGACCACCAGCTTTGCAGGAGCCTACCTGCCCAGAAAGTAGTGGTGCAGGGGTTCACAGAGGCAGCGGCGGTAGCAATCAGTCAGTGCAGAGTGTTGGAGGTAACATCACCTACTCGGCAGTGTGGCAGTTTTTTGTTACGCCGCCAGAGGAGGTGAACATGGCCATTTGCCGAATCTGTGGGCAGACAGTGAAGCGTGGCCAGGGTGCCAATGTTGGCACCATGGCCCTGTGTCAACATATGCAGCATCACCATAAAGTGGCCTGGGAGAACCGTGGCTCCAATATGGTGGTCCAGCTTGCTGCAGCAACCGTTGCATCACCCAGCCGGCATGCACCCGATTTCAGGCAGCCAAGGCTTCACCATCTCAGCCGAAGGGAGCCGTATGTCCTTCCCATCATCTAACGATCCTGATGCTCCTGCTCCTCGCCCTCCTACTCCTCGTCAGTCATTCTATCAGCAATAGATCACTGCACAGAAGCTGAACGTGCTCCTGGCCAAGTTGCTGGTGCTGCAGTCCCTCCCTTTCAGAGAACCGATGGCTTGTGCCGAGACGAGGTGGAGAGTCACAAGCCGTAATTTATTTGCCAAAAAGGCAGTACCAGCCCTGCACAAATATGTAGAACAGAAGGTGGGCCAGTCCTTGAGCCTGTTGGCGTCTGCCAAAGTGCACGGCAACACCGACGTGTGGAGCTGTAACTATGGTCAAGGACAATATATGTCCTTTACGGCACACTGGGTAGATGTGGTTCCTGCCCAGTCAAACCAGCAACTTGGCCAGATGATGCCGCTTCTGCCTCAACGTTCTCATGCCGTTGGTCCTGCGACAATGTCTGCCTCTGCCTCCTCATCCTCCACGTGTCCTCAGCCTCCACTGCAGGGACAACTCAGTGTTCCTCCAGCATACTACATGTGCAGGGCACAGCTGTGTCACACAGGGGAGGAACTGCTCAGTGTCCTTCATCAAGAAATCGAATCCTGGCTTTCTCTGTGACAAGTTAAAATCGGAACCATGGTGACCGACAACAGGAAGAACATGGTGTCGGCTCTGCGTCAAGGAGGGCTGAGCCATGTGCTCTGTATGGCGCACATGTTCATTCTGGTTGTCAAGCGGCTCCTCATGCTGCTGCTGCTGCCACCTTCATACTATGTCACCTTGCCACTCTGTGGTCTTCTCATAGTCTCCTCATGCTGCTGCCAATTCGCAACTCTGTCTCTGGGCCACTCTGTGGCCTCCTCATGCTGCTGCTGCTGCCACCTCCACACTATGTCACCTTGCCACTCTGTGGCCTCCTCTTTCTGCTGCTGCCACCTCCACACTATGTCACCTTGCCACTCTGTAGCCTCCTCATGCTGCTGCTGCCACCTCCACACTATGTCACCTTGCCACTCTGTAGCCTCCTCATGCTACTGCTGCCACCTCCACACTATGTCACCTTGCCACTCTGCAGTCTCCTCATGCTGCTGCAACCTTAATACTATGTGATTGAGCCACTCTGTGGACTTCTGAAGCTGTTCTCCCACCACCCTCCCCACTCCATGACTGGGGCCACTATTTTGCCTTTTTGGCCTTGTTGACATTTCTTCTGATCTGTCAGAAGGAGGAGAAAATGAGACACACTATGGATCCTGTCTGTGTAACAGCTGTAAGGCCTGTATAGTCCCATCAGAATTGGCTTATCATTTGGTAGCCAAAAGGGTACGAATCACAGAAGACATGCAAATATCCCATTCACGTGTCATCTCTGTTTTGGATCCACTCCAGTTTTTTGGGGCTTTAGCAATACTGATGGATTACTGAACAAATGCTGTCCGAGTGAAGGATGATGCTCAACAGACAGGATCCATTTTTTGGGGGGTTATTGTTCTGACAGATCAGAGGTAGGGAAAAATAATCAGCGACGTCAACACAAACTTACTGTTGACTCCCTCTCCACTCTGTCAGGGGGGCTCTACTTGTATAAGTGTTTAATAGAGCAGGTTCTGTAGACATCTATGTGGAATCAGCTGACGACGGTGTAAAAGAAGTGCGCTCTTTCACACCACAGTAGGATCTTGGGCCTCTGCACGGTTCTTTATACCTGGCGCAAACATTGACCTGTAAGGCTGAGTTCACACTTGAGTTTTTTGGTCAGTTTTGACCTCGTAACTGCCCAAATAAGTCAAGTGTGCAGTGATTCTAAGAGCGACTCCTGTCATCTGCATGTCATACTGACTCACAGTATTGTTTCACTACCACAGCAGACTCCCTATGCGTGTTACTGCAAGGCACAGTGTTCTACACCAATATACAGGCTCTCTGCAGCCAGGAAATAGCTGTTTTTTAACACGCAAATAAATTCGGATCAAATCTTTTCGGAAGATTCAGCGAACCAGCCAAATCGAATTTTTGAGAAATTCGCTCATCTCTAATGATCAATAATCACAGTAGTAATACATTAAACATTTGCAGTCCTAAATGGATCGCACATGTCTCCAAAAGGCCTTTGGTTCCTGAATACTGTATCGATACTGTGGTCTGTTGGATCAGTTGGTCTGGTATAATTTTATTACTTTGTATGTATAGTGGTTGCGGGCAATATGATGTATTACTGCGAAAGGTGCAGCAAAATTATATGCAACTGACAACACTGGCTAATCCCTCAAACTGATGTTAAGAACTGAGACTTTACCCAATGTATTCCTGTCAGGAACACATCTGAGCCATTTTGCACCACCATCAAGGTATCTCAGTGTGGCATTGGTTCCTACCACTAGACTACCTACGGTGTGTGAACACGGTCTGAGAGGTGCTAAGATACAACTTACAGCCAAGCTCCCACATACCTACATAGTGAAATCACTCAGGTAGTGGGAGAGATGATAAGGCTGTAAGCCCCACCTATAACAGGCCATGTGACACAGGCTACCAGGTGCACCAGAATGCTACCAGCAGTACGCAATGGCACATTCTAAACATATCAAGAAAAATAACTGAAATAAAGTGGCCTAAATGGGAGGAAATGCTCAAAAACCCCAAACACTTTGGTGTGTTTATAACAAGCATATGAAGTTGTAATGAAGATGTTAGGGTTGTAATGAGAAATTGGAAGTTAATAAATGCGGAAATGTAGGTTGTAATTAGGAAGCGCAATATAGAATTTCCAATTCGAAGTTTGGGTGGCTGTTTGGTGACTATCATTGAGAAGTCATCACTATTTTCAGTCCAAACAGATTGTTGAGTCATTCTATGAAAGTAGGACTCTCTCAGCAACTAATACCTTACACATAACAATTCCATTTCTATCTACAGGAAGCTATAAAGTGAGATTGTAAAATTAATTCCTACTGGCGGACATTTGTTTGTTTCTGTAGATACAGATTAATAACCTTCTGCTCAGGCATAAATTATAATCAGATCTAATAACTTAGTACCACTGTTTGGTTTGGATCAAATTATTATTTTGCAGATTTAATATTTTTAAGCCAATTTTTACATATTGAAATAAATTCCTTTAAGTCTGTATTCCGAAGAAACACATTAAACAATGATGCAACAAATGCTCAAACTTTCCACTATGGAATACTAAAGGAACAATAGATACTGGCCTGTACCTGACTGTGCAGTGGCCAGGTATGGGTTGTTTCATGTTCTGTATTTGTCGTGACACCAATTACAGCATGCGCAAGGTACTACCACAGGGCCCTTCTAAAGGTGTTATAATGCACATCCCAGAGTAGGAATGCCAGAGTGGTGTGATTGCCTATAATGTCTCTGTATGGTGATGATAATGGTGTCAACAGTATCTCCTACCTGGGAACGCCGGACTCCTGTCTCACTTGCAATAAATTTGAGTGTAGTGATAGTAGGAGTAATAGAGGAATTTTGAAGCAGAAATGATGTCCAGACCTTTAGATGAAGTTCAAACTTTCTTTACTGAAGCTTTGGTCCTTGGTCCCAGCAGGTTTTGGCAATCATTGGCAGAAATAGAGGGTTCTGCTTTGAACTGTACCTTCTGCTTTGTGGGGACAGACTAGCTGAGGTCCTTGCTAAGTTAGCACAGCTATATTCCATATTAGGCTAGAATATGGAATATAGCAGTGCTAAGTTGAAATCTTCATGCGATTATTTCGTGTTATATTACTCGCATCGCAATTTCGACTTTTGCGTATGTTCTTAATATTGCTCTAACTTCGTCTTTTAGAATATTCGTAATATTCTGAAAGACGAAGTTAGAGCAATATTACGAATATTCTAAAAGACGAAGTTAGAGCAATGTAAAATACACATAGATTGTATTTAAGCTAATATACTGCTATAGTAATATTTTTTAATAGTGTACATATTTTACAAAACTTAAGTTCAGAAGAGGCAAAAAAATAATTGAGGAAAAAAAGGGATTATAGCAGTATATTAGCTAAATTACAATCTATATGTGTATTTTACGAAATTTCGTAATATTGCTCTAACTTCTTCTTTTAGAATATTCGTAATATTCTAAGAGACGAAGTTAGAGCAATATTACGAAATTTCGTAAAATACACATATTAGCCTAGCCATAGTCAATTAGCATAGGAACGTTGCCTTATACTATCAAGATAAATAATCGCAATACGCGAAAAATAAATCGCATATTATTCGCGATAATTGGAATAATTGCGAATATTGACACTTCAGGAAAAAAAAAATGCTCTTACCTCACCGAGGCCAGGAACCTTGTGACACGTACCGACCATCAATGATGGCCCCTTGTTTCTTCCTACATACCTCCCCATTTGGTAAACCCTGAGTGGGTGGACACATATTAAACAGTGTACCAGGGAAAAGGTATCCCCGTTTCATAGTAACCGGCCTGCCCTGTGTTCCACCGAAAATGTGAAATTTTGCAAAGACAGAAACCACCGGGTGACCCCGGCATTTCTGTCCTTGGCCTGGATCATCCATTTGAGAGGGGAGTGGTCAGTCACCAGACAAAACTTTCTCCCCAACAAATAATAGCGGAGAGACTCGATTGCCCACTTGATAGCCAGGCACTCTCTCTCCACTATACTATACCTGGTCTCGGCTGGGGTAAGCTTGAGGAAGACAATGGGATGCTCCTCCCCGTTGACCTCCTGAGACAGTACAGCACCGAGACCCACCTCGGAGGCATCGGTCTGTACTATAAACTCCCTTCTGAAGTGAGGCTTCACCAAAACCCAATGGTGCAGCCATTGTGGCAAAGTGGGGGACAAACCTCATGGGTTGTTGTTCCCATGCCTCTTTGGCTATGTCAAAACAGCCCACGCGGATGTCGGCCATACAGCAGCTTGAAGGGTGAGAACACCATAGGGGCCTGGGGGACCTCTCACACTGCGAACATGAGATAGGGCAGTAGCAGATCCCAATCCTTTCCATCTTTACACACCACCCGCTTTAACATGTTTTTCAAAGTTTGATTAAACCTTTCTACCAGGCCATCCGTTTGCGAGTGATATACGGATGTCCGCAACTGTTGTAGTTTACTGAGTTCCCTCATGATTTTTGACATAAAAGGGGTCCCCTGGTGGGTCAGAATTTCTTTAGGTAGGCTGACTCGGGAAAACATCTCCACTAACTCTTTGGCTATGAGTTTGGCCGAGGTATGTTGCAGCGGCACCACCTCCGTGTATCAAGTGGCATAGTCCAGGACTACCAAGATGTGTTGGTGCCCTCTAGCGGACTTCGGTACTGGGCCTATGAGATCCATAGCGATCCGCTCAAATGGAACCTCAATAATCAGGAGAGGGACCAAGGGACTACGGAAATGTGGCTGGGGGCTAGTTATCTGGC
The DNA here is from genome assembly GCF_014858855.1 of Bufo gargarizans. Lineage (NCBI taxonomy): Eukaryota > Metazoa > Chordata > Amphibia > Anura > Bufonidae > Bufo > Bufo gargarizans. The sequence goes on along the minus strand of NC_058085.1, from coordinate 275,615,196 downwards.
AGGTTGCAATACTCTTCCACCTCTCTGAACACACTGGGCCAGTAGAACCCCTGTAAAATCCGGTCCTATGTTTTCTGTTGGCCCAGGTATCCCCCAAGAACATGTTGGTGGACTAACTCCGAGGATAAGAAAGAACCGGCACTCACTGGCGTGTTGCAAAGAAAGTTGATGTCTTTAATGGTCACATATATACATCCGTGACGCGTTTCGACTCACGTCTGGAGTCTTTCTCAAACAAATGAATATGACATACAAACTAAGTGAACAGGTGAAACTTAAATAGACCGCCAAAGCGGAAGTGACATCATGGTAACCATGGTAATGAAGTATACAAAACAAATCAATTGAAGAGAGGATCCCAGCCGCAACAAACATCATAGAAATTCTAATCTTGTTGCAATATATATCCATATACTGATCCATATAATAATGATGTCGATGATGCTGATAATGGTGCCGCTGGGATGTCTTCAAGTTTTCTGCAAAATAAAAATATTTTTTTTTTAATAACTATAAAGCTATGAAACGGAGGGAGAGAGAAAGGTTAATCACAGATATAAAATATGTGCATAATATGTGGTGGACTAACTCCGACACAAGCTTGCCTTGGGCACCACCAACTGTTCAATATGCTCATCCCATAGTTGATTTACCCGATGCAGCATCTCCTGTTGAACCACAAAACGGGGGAACATAGACTTGGCCCCCGGTTGTTGCAGCTCACCCTCAACTACTACCACATTTCCCCAGGCTCAAGATAGAGTTGGGTCCTGGTGCTGTGCTGTACCAAAATTATCTCCGGAGACGTTGAGGTCTGCCAACTCCGGACCCGGCGGCATGTCCTCAACGTCTCCCATCATCACACTTAGCGGGGGTTGTAGCCTCCTCTTCCACCGAAGTGGTGGTCACCACTACCACTGGCCCTTCGGTCTCAGGTTCCCAGGGTTCTGGTCTCCTCCCTGAGCTGGGCCACTCTGCTAGGATTATCCCTGTCTCATGTGTATTGGTGACTCTTGCCTCAGGCCACAGTGACAGATAACCGGGGAGGTCTCTCCCAATTATTAGTTCATACTGTAATTTTGTGGCGACAGCCACCTCATGAGTCCACCTGCCGGCCACCGTTGACATAGAGACCAGGGCGGTGGCTATTGTCTATAGACTCAGAGGTACCTGTGGCACACAGCTTCCTGGCATACAATGAGTGGCGGTAGCCATAGTTGGTATTCATGGGTTCACTCCAATGGGGAATGATGGCCCTTATGTGTCCATGCTCCTGACACCGCCAACAAACCACCACCGGGGCTGGGTCTGCAGGGGGTACGTCCTAGGCGGGTTTTGCTGGCACCAGCTGCCAAGTCTAGGGTGGAGATTTCCGGGGTTTGACGGGCCCCCTCCCAAAAGAACCCCCCTGTAGTTTTCTGGTGGCCTCGTAGTGCTCTACCAGGTCGACATCTCTAAGGCATTACCCGGAGACACCTGGCCGAACCAGTGCTGGAGAGGGTACAGCAAAGCCCTCCAGAACACATCCACCAACAGGCGGTCCAGCATGGCATTGGGAGTCAATATGTCCGGCTGCAGCCATTTTTGCAACTGGTGTAGCTGGTCATAATATTGTGGTCTAGCGAGTTCAGCTGGGTTAAATTCCCACTGATGCACCCTCTGGGCCCGGACCAATATATTCACCCCCAGTCTTGCCAGGATCTCACCTTTTACGGTCAGGTAGTCGGCCACTTGATCATCAATAGAGTTGAGCGAACACCTGGATGTTCGGGTTCGAGAAGTTCGGCCGAACATCCCGGAAATGTTCGGGTTCGGGATCCGAACCCGATCCGAACTTCGTCCCGAACCCGAACCCCATTGAAGTCAATGGGGACCCGAACTTTTCGGCACTAAAACGGCTGTAAAACAGCCCAGGAAAGGGCTAGAGGGCTGCAAAAGGCAGCAACATGTAGGTAAATCCCCTGCAAACAAATGTGGATAGGGAAATTAATTAAAATAAAAATTAAATAAATAAAAATTAACCAAAATCAATTGGAGAGAGGTTCCATAGCAGAGAATCTGGCTTCCCGTCACCCACCACTGGAACAGTCCATTCTCAGATATTTAGGCCCCGGCACCCAGGCAGAGGAGAGAGGTCCCGTAACAGAGAATCTGTCTTCATGTCAGCAGAGAATTAGTCTGCATGTCATAGCAGAGAATGAGGCTTCACGTCAGCCACCACTGCAACAGTCCATTGGCATATATTTAGGCCTAGCACACAGGCAGAGGAGAGAGGTCCCGTAACAGAGAATCTGGCTTCATGTCAGCAGAGAATCAGTCTGCATGTCATAGCAGAGAATGAGGCTTCACGTCAGCCACCACTGCAACAGTCCATTGGCATATATTTAGGCCCAGCACACACACAGGCAGAGGAGAGAGGTCCCGTAACAGAGAATCTGTCTTCATGTCAGCAGAGAATTAGTCTGCATGTCATAGCAGAGAATGAGGCTTCACGTCACCCACCACTGCAACAGTCCATTGGCATATATTTAGGCCTAGCACACAGGCAGAGCAGAGAGGTCCCGTAACAGACAATCTGGCTTCATGACAGCAGAGAATCAGTCTGCATGTCATAGCAGAGAATGAGGCTTCACGTCACCCACCACTGCAACAGTCCATTGGCATATATTTAGGCCTAGCACACAGGCAGAGGAGAGAGGTCCCGTAACAGAGAATCTGTCTTCATGTCAGCAGAGAATCAGTCTGCATGTCATAGCAGAGAATGAGGCTTCACGTCAGCCACCACTGCAACAGTCCATTGGCATATATTTAGGCCCAGCACCCAGGCAGAGGAGGGAGGTCCCGTAACAGAGAATCTGTCTTCATGTCAGCAGAGAATTAGTCTGCATGTCATAGCAGAGAATGAGGCTTCACGTCAGCCACCACTGCAACAGTCCATTGGCATATATTTAGGCCCAGCACACACACAGGCAGAGGAGAGAGGTCCCGTAACAGAGAATCTGGCTTCATGTCAGCAGAGAATCAGTCTGCATGTCATAGCAGAGAATGAGGCTTCACGTCAGCCACCACTGCAACAGTCCATTGGCATATATTTAGGCCCAGCACACACACAGGCAGAGGAGAGAGGTCCCGTAACAGAGAATCTGGCTTCATGTCAGCAGAGAATCAGTCTGCATGTCATAGCAGAGAATGAGGCTTCACGTCAGCCACCACTGCAACAGTCCATTGGCATATATTTAGGCCCAGCACCCAGGCAGAGGAGGGAGGTCCCGTAACAGAGAATCTGTCTTCATGTCAGCAGAGAATTAGTCTGCATGTCATAGCAGAGAATGAGGCTTCACGTCAGCCACCACTGCAACAGTCCATTGGCATATATTTAGGCCCAGCACACACACAGGCAGAGGAGAGAGGTCCCGTAACAGAGAATCTGGCTTCATGTCAGCAGAGAATCAGTCTGCATGTCATAGCAGAGAATGAGGCTTCACGTCAGCCACCACTGCAACAGTCCATTGGCATATATTTAGGCCCAGCACACACACAGGCAGAGGAGAGAGGTCCCGTAACAGAGAATCTGGCTTCATGTCAGCAGAGAATCAGTCTGCATGTCATAGCAGAGAATGAGGCTTCACGTCAGCCACCACTGCAACAGTCCATTGGCATATATTTAGGCCCAGCACACACACAGGCAGAGGAGAGAGGTCCCGTAACAGAGAATCTGGCTTCATGTCAGCAGAGAATCAGTCTGCATGTCATAGCAGAGAATGAGGCTTCACGTCAGCCACCACTGCAACAGTCCATTGGCATATATTTAGGCCCAGCACACACACAGGCAGAGGAGAGAGGTCCCGTAACAGAGAATCTGTCTTCATGTCAGCAGAGAATTAGTCTGCATGTCATAGCAGAGAATGAGGCTTCACGTCACCCACCACTGCAACAGTCCATTGGCATATATTTAGGCCTAGCACACAGGCAGAGCAGAGAGGTCCCGTAACAGACAATCTGGCTTCATGACAGCAGAGAATCAGTCTGCATGTCATAGCAGAGAATGAGGCTTCACGTCACCCACCACTGCAACAGTCCATTGGCATATATTTAGGCCTAGCACACAGGCAGAGCAGAGAGGTCCCGTAACAGACAATCTGGCTTCATGTCAGCAGAGAATCAGTCTGCATGTCATAGCAGAGAATGAGGCTTCACGTCACCCACCACTGCAACAGTCCATTGGCATATATTTAGGCCTAGCACACAGGCAGAGCAGAGAGGTCCCGTAACAGACAATCTGGCTTCATGACAGCAGAGAATCAGTCTGCATGTCATAGCAGAGAATGAGGCTTCACGTCACCCACCACTGCAACAGTCCATTGGCATATATTTAGGCCTAGCACACAGGCAGAGCAGAGAGGTCCCGTAACAGACAATCTGGCTTCATGTCAGCAGAGAATCAGTCTGCATGTCATAGCAGAGAATGAGGTTTCACGTCACCCACCACTGCAACAGTCCATTGGCATATATTTAGGCCTAGCACACAGGCAGAGCAGAGAGGTCCCGTAACAGACAATCTGGCTTCATGACAGCAGAGAATCAGTCTGCATGTCATAGCAGAGAATGAGGCTTCACGTCACCCACCACTGCAACAGTCCATTGGCATATATTTAGGCCTAGCACACAGGCAGAGCAGAGAGGTCCCGTAACAGACAATCTGGCTTCATGTCAGCAGAGAATCAGTCTGCATGTCATAGCAGAGAATGAGGCTTCACGTCACCCACCACTGCAACAGTCCATTGGCATATATTTAGGCCTAGCACACAGGCAGAGCAGAGAGGTCCCGTAACAGACGATCTGGCTTCATGTCAGCAGAGAATCAGTCTGCATGTCATAGCAGAGAATCAGGCTTCACGTCAGCCACCACTGCAACAGTCCATTGTCATAAATTTAGGCCCAGCACCCAGGCAGAGGAGAGAGGTCCCGTAACAGACAATCTGGCTTCATGTCAGCAGAGAATTAGTCTGCATGTCATAGCAGAGAATCAGGCTTCATGTCAGCCACCACTGCAACAGTCCATTGGCATATATTTAGGCCTAGCACACAGGCAGAGGAGAGGTTCATTCAACTTTGGGTAGCATCGCAATATAATGGTAAAATGAAAATAAAAATAGGATTGAATGAGGAAGTGCCCTGGAGTCCAATAATATATGGTTATGGGGAGGTAGTTAATGTCTAATCTGGACAAGGGACGGACAGGTCCTGTGGGATCCATGCCTGGTTCATTTTTATGAACGTCAGCTTGTCCACATTGGCTGTAGACAGGCGGCTGCGTTTGTCTGTAATGACGCCCCCTGCCGTGCTGAATACACGTTCAGACAAAACGCTGGCTGCCGGGCAGGCCAGCACCTCCAAGGCATAAAAGGCTAGCTCTGGCCACGTGGACAATTTAGAGACCCAGAAGTTGAATGGGGCCGAACCATCAGTCAGTACGTGGAGGGGTGTGCACACGTACTGTTCCACCATGTTAGTGAAATGTTGCCTCCTGCTAACACGTTGCGTATCAGGTGGTGGTGCAGTTAGCTGTGGCGTGTTGACAAAAGTTTTCCACATCTCTGCCATGCTAACCCTGCCCTCAGAGGAGCTGGCCGTGACACAGCTGCCTTGGCGACCTCTTGCTCCTCCTCTGCCTTGGCCTTGGGCTTCCACTTGTTCCCCTGTGACATTTGGGAATGCTCTCAGTAGCGCGTCTACCAACGTGCGCTTGTACTCGCGCATCTTCCTATCACGCTCCAGTGCAGGAAGTAAGGTGGGCACATTGTCTTTGTAGCGTGGATCCAGCAGGGTGGCAACCCAGTAGTCCGCACAGGTTAAAATGTGGGCAACTCTGCTGTCGTTGCGCAGGCACTGCAGCATGTAGTCGCTCATGTGTGCCAGGCTGCCCAGGGGTAAGGACAAGCTGTCCTCTGTGGGAGGCGTATCGTCATCGTCCTGCCTTTCCCCCCAGCCACGCACCAGTGATGGACCCGAGCTGCGTTGGGTGCCACCCCGCTGTGACCATGCTTCATCCTCATCCTCCTCCACCTCCTCCTCATCCTCGTCCTCCTCGTCCTCCAGTAGTGGGCCCTGGCTGGCCACATTTGTACCTGGCCTCTGCTGTTGCAAAAAACCTCCCTCTGAGTCACTTCGAAGAGACTGGCCTGAAAGTGCTAAAAATGACCCCTCTTCCTCATCCTCCTCCTCCTCCTCCTGGGCCACCTCCTGTTCCATCATCGCCCTAAGTGTTTTCTCAAGGAGACATAGAAGTGGTATTGTAACGCTGATAACGGTGTCATCGCCACTGGCCATGTTGGTGGAGTACTCGAAACAGCGCAACAGGGCACACAGGTCTCGCATGGAGGCCCAGTCATTGGTGGTGAAGTGGTGCTGTTCTGTAGTGCGACTGACCCGTGCGTGCTGCAGCTGAAACTCCACTATGGCCTGCTGCTGCTCGCACAGTCTGTCCAGCATGTGCAAGGTGGAGTTCCACCTGGTGGGCACGTCGCATATGAGGCGGTGAGCGGGAAGGCCGAAGTTACGCTGTAGCGCAGACAGGCGAGCAGCGGCAGGATGTGAACGCCGGAAGCGCGAACAGACGGCCCGCACTTTATGCAGCAGCTCTGACATGTCGGGGTAGTTGTGAATGAACTTCTGCACCACCAAATTCAGCACATGCGCCAAGCAAGGGATGTGCGTCAAATTGGCTAGTCCCAGAGCTGCAACGAGATTTCGCCCATTATCACACACCACCAGGCCGGGCTTGAGGCTCACCGGCAGCAACCACTCGTCGGTCTGTTGTTCAATACCCCGCCACAACTCCTGTGCGGTGTGGGGCCTGTCCCCCAAACATATGAGTTTCAGAATGGCCTGCTGACGTTTACCCCGGGCTGTGCTGAAGTTGGTGGTGAAGGTGTGTGGCTGACTGGATGAGCAGGTGGAAGAAGAGGAGGAGGAAGCCGAGAAGGAGGAGGTGGCAACAGGAGGCAAAGAATGTTGCCCTGCGATCCTTGGCGGCGGCAGGACGTGCGCCAAACAGCTCTCCGCCTGGGGCCCAGCTGCCACTACATTTACCCAGTGTGCAGTTAGGGAGATATAGCGTCCCTGGCCGTGCTTACTGGTCCACGTATCTGTGGTTAGGTGGACCTTGCTACAGATGGCGTTGCGCAGTGCACACTTGATTTTATCGGATACTTGGTTGTGCAGGGAAGGCACGGCTCTCTTGGAGAAGTAGTGCCGGCTGGGAACAACATACTGTGGGACAGCAAGCGACATGAGCTGTTTGAAGCTGTCTGTGTCCACCAGCCTAAATGACAGCATTTCATAGGCCAGTAGTTTAGAAATGCTGGCATTCAGGGCCAGGGATCGAGGGTGGCTAGGTGGGAATTTACGCTTTCTATCAAATGTTTGTGAGATGGAGAGCTGAACGCTGGCGTGTGACATGGTTGAGACGCTTGGTGACGGAGGTGGTGGTGGTGGTGTTGGTGGTACATCCCCTGTTTGCTGGGCGGCAGGTGCCAACGTTCCTCCAGAGGCGGAGGAAGAGGCCGAGGCGGCAGCAGCAGAATAGGCCGAGGCGGCAGCAGCAGAAGAGGTAGCAGGGGGAGCCTGAGTGACTTCCTTGGTTTTAAGGTGTTTACTCCACTGCAGTTCATGCTTTGCATGCAGGTGCCTGGTCATGCAGGTTGTGCTCAGGTTCAGAACGTTAATGCCTCGCTTCAGGCTCTGATGGCACAGCGTGCAAACCACTCGGGTCTTGTCGTCAGCACATTGTTTGAAGAAGTGCCATGCCAGGGAACTCCTTGAAGCTGCCTTTGGGGTGCTCGGTCCCAGATGGCGGCGGTCAGTAGCAGGCGGAGTCTCTTGGCGGCGGGTGTTCTGCTTTTGCCCACTGCTCCCTCTTTTGCTACGCTGTTGGCTCGGTCTCACCACTGCCTCTTCCTCCGAACTGTGAAAGTCAGTGGCACGACCTTCATTCCATGTGGGGTCTAGGACCTCATCGTCCCCTGCATCGTCTTCCACCCAGTCTTGATCCCTGACCTCCTGTTCAGTCTGCACACTGCAGAAAGACGCAGCAGTTGGCACCTGTGTTTCGTCATCATCAGAGACATGCTGAGGTGGTATTCCCATGTCCTCATCATCAGGAAACATAAGTGGTTGTGCGTCAGTGCATTCTATGTCTTTCACCGCTGGGGAAGGGCTAGGTGGATGCCCTTGGGAAACCCTGCCAGCGGAGTCTTCAAACAGCATAAGAGACTGCTGCATAACTTGAGGCTGAGACAGTTTCCCTGGTATGCATGGGGGTGATGTGACAGACTGATGGGGTTGGTTTTCAGGCGCCATCTGTGCGCTTTCTGCAGAAGACTGGGTGGGAGATAATGTGAACGTGCTGGATCCACTGTCGGCCACCCAATTGACTAATGCCTGTACCTGCTCAGGCCTTACCATCCTTAGAACGGCATTGGGCCCCACCATATATCGCTGTAAATTCTGGCGGCTACTGGGACCTGAGGTAGTTGGTACACTAGGACGTGTGGATGTGGCAGAACGGCCACGTCCTCTCCCAGCACCAGAGGGTCCACTAACACCACCACGACCATGTCCACGTCCGCGTCCCTTACTAGATGTTTTTCTCATTGTTATGGTTCACCACAACAACAAATATATTATTTGGCCCAATGTATTGTATTCAAATTCAGCGGGATATAAATTTGAGGCCTAGTATTTAGGCGCTGGGTGACCGGTATGGATTTAGTGACAGAATTAGACTTGGAAATGCACAGAAGCGTGTGTGTGAAGTTATTCTGAATGACCCAATGTGCACCTTGAATATTATATACCCTTTTTGGGATAGATTTCAAATAGCTCTGATATAGCAGGAACCACTAAATTATGAAATTGCTAAATTGGGAATTGTACTTCAACCCAGAACAAAAAATGTGCTTTGACGGGCACTAAATAACTTTCCCAGCTACAACAGTACAGCGGTAACGAGAGATTTAGAGGGATTTAAATTTGAGGCCTAGTATTTAGGCGCTGGGTGACAGGTATGGGTTTAGTGACAGAATTAGACTTGGAAATACACAGTAGCGGGTGTGTGTGAAGTTATTCTGAATGACCCAATGTGCACCTTCAATATTATATACCCTTTTTGGGATAGATTTCAAATAGCTCTGATATAGCAGGAACCACTAAATTATGAAATTGCTAAATTGGGAATTGTACTTCAACCCAGAACAAAAAATGTGCTTTGACGGACACTAAATATCTTGCCCAGCAACAACAGTACAGCGGTGGGTAACGAGAGATTTAGAGGGATTTAAATTTGAGGCCTAGTATTTAGGCGCTGGGTCACCGGTATGGATTTAGTGACAGAATTAGACTTGGAAATGCACAGAAGCGTGTGTGTGAAGTTATTCTGAATGACCCTATGTGCACCTTCAATATTATATACCCTTTTAGGGATAGATTTCAAATAGCTCTGATATAGCAGAAACCACTAAATTATGAAATTGCTAAATTGGGAATTGTACTTCAACCCAGAACAAAAAATGTGCTTTGACGGACACTAAATATCTTGCCCAGCAACAACAGTACAGCGGTGGGTAACGAGAGATTTAGAGGGATTTAAATTTGAGGCCTAGTATTTAGGCGCTGGGTGACAGGTATGGGTTTAGTGACAGAATTAGACTTGGAAATACACAGTAGCGGGTGTGTGTGAAGTTATTCTGAATGACCCAATGTGCACCTTCAATATTATATACCCTTTTTGGGATAGATTTCAAATAGCTCTGATATAGCAGGAACCACTAAATTATGAAATTGCTAAATTGGGAATTGTACTTCAACCCAGAACAAAAAATGTGCTTTGACGGACACTAAATATCTTGCCCAGCAACAACAGTACAGCGGTGGGTAACGAGAGATTTAGAGGGATTTAAATTTGAGGCCTAGTATTTAGGCGCTGGGTCACCGGTATGGATTTAGTGACAGAATTAGACTTGGAAATGCACAGAAGCGTGTGTGTGAAGTTATTCTGAATGACCCTATGTGCACCTTCAATATTATATACCCTTTTAGGGATAGATTTCAAATAGCTCTGATATAGCAGAAACCACTAAATTATGAAATTGCTAAATTGGGAATTGTACTTCAACCCAGAACAAAAAATGTGCTTTGACGGACACTAAATATCTTGCCCAGCAACAACAGTACAGCGGTGGGTAACGAGAGATTTAGAGGGATTTAAATTTGAGGCCTAGTATTTAGGCGCTGGGTGACAGGTATGGGTTTAGTGACAGAATTAGACTTGGAAATACACAGTAGCGGGTGTGTGTGAAGTTATTCTGAATGACCCAATGTGCACCTTCAATATTATATACCCTTTTTGGGATAGATTTCAAATAGCTCTGATATAGCAGGAACCACTAAATTATGAAATTGCTAAATTGGGAATTGTACTTCAACCCAGAACAAAAAATGTGCTTTGACGGACACTAAATATCTTGCCCAGCAACAACAGTACAGTGGTGGGTAACGAGAGATTTAGAGGGATTTAAATTTGAGGCCTAGTATTTAGGCGCTGGGTCACCGGTATGGATTTAGTGACAGAATTAGACTTGGAAATGCACAGAAGCGTGTGTGTGAAGTTATTCTGAATGACCCTATGTGCACCTTCAATATTATATACCCTTTTAGGGATAGATTTCAAATAGCTCTGATATAGCAGAAACCACTAAATTATGAAATTGCTAAATTGGGAATTGTACTTCAACCCAGAACAAAAAATGTGCTTTGACGGACACTAAATATCTTGCCCAGCAACAACAGTACAGCGGTGGGTAACGAGAGATTTAGAGGGATTTAAATTTGAGGCCTAGTATTTAGGCGCTGGGTGACAGGTATGGGTTTAGTGACAGAATTAGACTTGGAAATACACAGTAGCGGGTGTGTGTGAAGTTATTCTGAATGACCCAATGTGCACCTTCAATATTATATACCCTTTTTGGGATAGATTTCAAATAGCTCTGATATAGCAGGAACCACTAAATTATGAAATTGCTAAATTGGGAATTGTATTTCAACCCAGAACAAGAAATGTGCTTGAACGGACACTAAATAACTCGCCCAGCTACAGCACTAGGGACAGATTTAGCTGGATATAAATTTGAGGCCTAGTATTTAGGCGCTGGGTGACCGGTATGGATTTAGTGACAGAATTAGACTGGGATATGGCCAAAAAATGAACAGACTATTGCTGGTTAAATGCACTTGGTGTGACAGCTTCACCCTGATGTAGGCTTTAGCCAAAAAACAACCACACCATTGAGGGTTAAATGCACTTGGTGACAGGCGCAGCTTGCCCCTGATTTTGTATATGGCCAAAAAATGAACAGACTATTGCTGGTTAAATGCACTTGGTGTGACAGCTTCACCCTGATGTAGGCTTTAGCCAAAAAACAACCACACCATTGAGGGTTAAATGCACTTGGTGACAGGCGCAGCTTGCCCCTGATTTTGTATATGGCCAAAAAATGAACAGACTATTGCTGGTTAAATGCACTTGGTGTGACAGCTTCACCCTGATGTAGGCTTTAGCCAAAAAACAACCACACCATTGAGGGTTAAATGCACTTGGTGACAGGCGCAGCTTGCCCCTGATTTTGTATATGGCCAAAAAATGAACAGACTATTGCTGGTTAAATGCACTTGGTGTGACAGCTTCACCCTGATGTAGGCTTTAGCCAAAAAACAACCACACCATTGAGGGTTAAATGCACTTGGTCGCAGCTTGTGCTGGCGCACCACAAGACACAAAATGGCCGCCGATCACCCCAGAAAAATGAGACTGACAAACGGTCTGTGCAGCCTAAAAACAGTGAGCAATTGAGGATCAGCAGCTCAATGATCCACAGCTGCAGATCGATCAGTTAATCAAGTCCTTTGGAGGAGTTAATCTGCCTAATCTCGCCCTACTGTCGCAGCCGCAACCTCTCCCTACGCTAATCAGAGCAGAGTGACGGGCGGCGCTATGTGACTCCAGCTTAAATAGAGGCTGGGTCACATGGTGCTCTGGCCAATCACAGCCATGCCAATAGTAGGCATGGCTGTGATGGCCTCTTGGGGCAAGTAGTATGACGCTTGTTGATTGGCTGCTTTGCAGCCTTTCAAAAAGCGCCAAGAAAGCGTCACAAAAGCGCGAAGAAAGCGACGAACACCGAACCCGAACCCGGACTTTTACGAAAATGTCCGGGTTCGGGTCCGTGTCACGGACACCCCAAAATTCGGTACGAACCCGAACTATACAGTTCGAGTTCGCTCATCCCTAATCATCAAACAACACTTACTGGAACGGAGCGACAACCTCAGCCCACTGGTCTCCCGGTAACCTTTCCTTCACAGCCACCTTTTCGAACACCGCCAGATAGGTCTCATCTGTGGGGGTCATCTTAGGGATCGCCACACGGACAGCTTTCCAGGCATCGTGGATGTTCTGGGATGCTCGTGCCGCTTGCAACTTCATCACATGTTGTAATAGCAGCTGGTTAGTTTCCTGCTGCAAGTTAGCCTCCACAAGGGCTTTCACGACAGCCTCCATTTTGTCAGGGGACACGGGTCGTAAGCTTGCTGGCTTAATATAGGACATACACTCATGCCCGGGAAAAACAAAAAAACTTTTCGGCCTTCAGGCCTGCCTCACTGCTTTCGCCCACATCTTCCACCAATTGTGGAGATTCGCTCTGGTAGGCAGGTTAGTGGACGCAGTATAGAGGTAATCACAAAGTCTTTAACTTAAATAGTTCAGTGTTTATTCACACAGAAGGCTAACTAAAATAACAGTTCGCAGTCTTGGTGTTTGTTCACACCATGGAAAGTCCACAGAACACATTCACCTTGATAGCAGTTTTTCATCAGCGGACCCCAGCAGGCTTTAGGGGCCTGTTTTCCAGCATGCGGCTCTCAGCCCTTTTGCACGGCACCCATCTTCAGTTCCCAAACCACAGAGACTCCACAGCTTCACTGTGAGATGGAGGATAATCCACACCACCTGATTAATGGTGATGTCACGAGGGAGTCAAGAGTCACGTCTGACTCCGTTATACCCGGGGTCAAGAAGTCGCAGCGGGTGGCTGCGCGCTCTATGTCTAAAGATCATGCTGCTTCTTAATGATAGCTTTCTGTGTTTGCCTTGCAATCCATTTTGTCTCACTCAGGGATCCGTAGCTTCTTCTCCTCAGCTGTTTCTTGTCTGTCACTCCCAACCTCCTTATATTCTCCTCTCCCACTTCTCTGGTTGCCAGATATAGAGCTTCATGCCTAGACTTCTATACTGACCCACTGGAGCTGTGTAGCTGTGATTCCTGGTTGTTGTTCCAGAGCGTTACACTCCGCATCCCTGTTGGGCTTTTGTTGTTTGCTGTTTTTGCCCACCTGGGATTATATGTTTTGTCTGTATTGTCTGTCCTCCTTGGTGTTTTCCTTTAGTGTTAGTGGTGCGGACTAGGGTTCCCACCGCCCTATTCACTACCTAGGGCTAATCTTAGGGAAAGCCAGGGTTTAGGCACGTGATCGGCGTACGGGTGAGAAACCCGTCTAGGGACGTCAGGGCAGTCAGGTGCCAGCATCAAGGTGAGTTAGGGGTCACCACCTTTCCCTCTCCCTTGGACAGGGCCTTCCCTTTTCCCTCCCTTTGCGTCACGTATGTGATCGGTATGCCGGTCGTGATAGGTGACTGCTTTTTATAAGCCTCCTAAGACCCGGCCTGGTACGTGGGGAGTAGTCACCGACCCAGCACTTTGGCTACTCCCAGTAAGAGCCATCCCAGATCAGCTTTACAGCTATACTAAAAAGCTGAAGTGTCAGACTGCAAAGCAATAATGACTACCTCACCGAGGCCATCGTACAGACCTTCAATGATGGCCCCTTGTTCCTTCCTACAGAGCTTTGCCACATATAACTGCACCGTTGAATGGCAAGTAGGCCCTTAATTTTTTCAACTTTTACACTACACAAGGCTTTTCAACATATAAGTGCAACTTTGAACGACAAATATATTTTTCTTTTGCCTACGGAGTACTTTTGTTATGGCTTGGCACAGGGAGCAAGAATGTGACACACAATTCTAATGGAACTCTGTCATGCCCGGCTCTGACTATGTGCGGAGGTCGGCCAGAATAGCAGCACGTGTTTAGTGTTTGTTTTGGAGTCGTGCTGGATCTGCCTCCCATCAGGTGCACTGGGTGGGGTCATTAGTTTAAATGGCTCTCAATTCCAGTGCTCTGGGCGGGTTATAGCAATCAGTCTGGCCTAGGAAGCTCTGATAAGATAAGTGTGGTTTCTGTTTTTGTTGTTTGCTGTTTTAGTTGTGTTTGTGTCATCTCTCCCTTCCAGGTTCTGTGGGAGCAGGCTGCTCCTATTTCCCCTTTTCAACCATCTCAGGGAATTTAGGGTGTATTAGCCCAGGCACGAGGACACAGCATTCCTACCACCAAGGTCTGCCTGTGGGCTGAGCAGTGCAGGGAGAGAGGTCAGGGATTAGCTAGGAGGTGGCCCTTCCCCTGCTTCTCGCTCAGAGCCTGGTTGTTGGTTTTTCTGTGTGTCTGAGTGCTTTTCCGCCGTGACAAACTCCTGATCTTAAGAAACTGGACTTGGACTCCATAGCAGAGGCTGTCCTGTCATGTCTTGTGTGCTGTGGAGATCGAATGCAGACGATGCAGATAAAAACACCATGAATGTTTTCAAGGGAACCTGTCACCTCCAAAATCCATCCCAAGCCGCCAGTTGTACCTGACAGTAGCCAGCAGCATGTTTCCGACAATGATTTTCTTCCCGAAGGCCGATGCGTATAAACCTCAGAAAACTTTTTTTTATCTCCTGCTGGCGTGCTTCTCTAGTCTTGCTTGAAGTCAAGGGAGCAGCGGCCTCCTTGTTTCAAGTCAAGATATCCAAGCCCCCTTCCCTGCCCCTTCGCTGTGACTGACAGCGCTTATGCAGAGAGTTCGGCAAAGCCAGCCGAACTGCAGTCTGTCAGTCACAGTGAAGGGGCAGGGAAGGGGAAGCGGTTATCTTGACATGAAGCAAGGAGGCGGCTGCCCCCTTGACTTCTAGCATGAATGGAGAAGCGTGTCGGCAGGGGATCAAATAACGTTTTCTGAGCTTTAGCCGCATCGACCTTCAGGAAGAAAATTATCGTTGGAAACACGCTACTGGCTACTGTCAGGTACTGCTGGTGGCTTGGGATGGTTTTTGGAGATTACAGGTTCCCTTTAAGCTGCTTGATTTAATTGTGAATAGATGGTAAAGGCAAAGTCTGCTGGTGTGTTGTCATCAGCGTCTTCATTATATTTACTGCTGGACCCACGATGACTGTCATGGTGGGGAGCGGGGGGAATCCCCCCACCAAACACAGGTAGGAAGCGGGAATAGAAACTAGGCCAGGACACCTGGAAAAAGGAGCAAGTAACCTAAAGCATCCCTACTCCTTGCCCTGACTCCTATCCGTATGAGCGGACCCAGATGGTAGGAGGGCTCATACAGAGGAATCTCTGGCCCTACTAACCCTAAAGATCCCTGGAATAGTAACAGGACTGAGACGACCTGTTCTTCCAAGACACGGATGAACAGGAGTCTCCCACCAGCCTAGATGCAATGAAAGGGGAAGACAAAACAAACTGTTATGTTCCAGAGCGGATTCACCTAACCCCTAGAACAGGGATGCTCAACCTGCGGCCCTCCAGCTGTTGTAAAACTACAACTCCCACCATACCCTGCTGTAGGCTGATAGCTGTAGGCTGTTCAGGCATGCTGGGAGTTGTAGTTTTGCAACAGCTGGAGGGCCGCAGGTTGAGCATGCCTGCCGTAGAACATTCCACAACGAAAGGAATACCCAAAACATGCACATATAAAAAGCAGACAGTGATAAGCAAAACTGAATCTACAGGTAAGAAACCAGTGGCAAGAATAACCACTGGAACAAGAGCACAGGTATACTTGGTCACTTATCTGCTGTGGCTGCTGGAAGGAACACCAGCAGTCCACGCCACAACAACTGGAACCCATGAATATGTACTGGAACCCAAACACCCTACAGGACACAGTACAAACAACAAACACAGAATCCAGCACACCAGTAAGCCCATGCAGACAGGATGCATGGTGGCCTCAGGCAGACCTGCACACTAACATATTGTTTCCCCTCCGGGGAACTCAGGACCCCTCTCACTGAAGGCACAGACAGACAGGGGAGTGTCTAGAATCCATGCAGGACCTAACACACCAAAACAGACCAGACATGAAACAACTAGATATACAACACAAACCCTGAACATAAACCACACCATACATAGAAACGGGTACGGTAGGAAGACATGGTAACAACGGGATGACATTGATGTCTCACTAGGGGGCCCTCAATAACTGGGCCGATGGAATACCCAGGAGAGGAGCATAGCTCCAGCACCACCAGAGCCTGGAGGACAACTAAACTCTAGGCTACAAGCCACAGGCAATATAAGCACCTAGTGACCACACCCAGCCAGGTAGTTAACCCCACAAGCACCAGACAGGGAAGTGGAACAAATCTTAAAGGAGAAGTGTACACACATGCTGCATAAACTACACGTTGCCCCAGTCAACCAGCATGCATGGCAAACGTATCATGACAAACAACACAGAGACCGAGACACAGCCGTGACAATGATGTAATTTGGTCCATACTGCAAAACGAGGTGTACAATGACCCATCAATTTTCCCGAAGAAAACATGGTTGAAATAAAAAATGTCACCAATGAAAGGATAATGGAATGCGGTTCATATAGAAGAAAGTCAACAATCACCCATCAATTTTCCCCCCAAAAGCCTGTTTTACATAAAAAATGTCACCACTACGTAATTTGGTCCATACGGCAAAAGGAGGTCTAAAATCATCCATCAATTTTTCCAAAGAAAAAAATGGTGGAAATTAAAAATTTCACCAATAAAAGGATAATGGAATGCGGTTCATATAGAAGAAAGTCAACAATCACCCATCAATTCCACCCCCCCCCCAAAAAAAAATGTCACCACTACTTAATTCGGTGCATACCGCAAAAAGGGCTTCACCACAAATAACTGCACTACTGAACAGCAATTAAACCCCAATTTTTTTCTACTTTCACACAACACAAAAGACTTTTCAACAAATAAGTGTAATACTGAACGGCGATTATATTTTTATTTCACCACTAATAAACAATAAACAGAGCTGTAGAATATATCACTGCACTGCTGAATGGCAATTAGACCCTATTTTTTTTCTATTTTTACACTACACAAAAGGCTTTTCTACAGATAAGTAGGGTTGAGCGAACACTTGGAAGTTCGGGTTTGCCAGGTTCAGCTGAACTTCGCTGCAAAGTTTGGGATTGGGACTCGAACTTGACCACGAACCCGAACCCTAATGAAGTCAATGGGGACCCGAACTTTGGGGCACTAAAATGGCTCTAAAAAAGTCATAGAAAGGGCTAGAGGGCTGGAAAAGGAAGTAAAATAGGAGTAAGAGCAGGACAATTTCCCTGCAAACAAATGTGGATAGGGAAATTAATTAAAATAACAGAGAATTAAAAAAAAAAAGTAAAAAATAATGATCTTGTACTAGGAGGCCGAGGTCAAAGTGGAGTAGGAGGTTGATGAGACGGTGGACGTGGAGGTGTAGGTCGAAGCAGTCGTGGAGGAGCAGGTAGCCAAAACAATTTTTGTATTTTTTTAAATTTATTTTACATTTTTAATAAATTTTGGGAGACCGCAAAACATTGGCGAATATAAAAAGAAAACAAAGATAAAGCGCGCTGGAGTATAACAATGGCTGGGTGCGGCCGGTATAATTGTCTATTCTGCACAAGGTACGGACAAGTCCTGTGGGATCCATGCCTGGTTAATTTTAATGAGCTGTGGACAGGCGGTTGAGCTTGTCTGTAATCACCCCCCCTGCCCTGCTGAACACATGTTTGGAAAATACACTGGCCGCAGGGCAGGCCACCACCTCCAAGGCGTAAAGGCCAAGCTCAGACCATGTGCCCAATTTGGAGACCCAGAAGTTGAATATGGCAGACCCATCAGTCAGTACATTTAGGCGTGTGCACACGTACTGTTCCACCATGTTGCTGAAATGCTGCCTCCTGCTAAAATGTTGGTGGTGCTGGTTGTTGTGGCGTGCTGACAAAGCTTTTACGCATTTCGGCCATGCTAACCCTCCTTTCTGAGATGTTGGCAGTGCCCCAGCTGCGTTGGCAAGTTCTTCCTCCTCCTCTGCCTTCGCCTTGTGCTTCCCACGTTCCAGACCAGGTTTTGCCAGGCATAAAAAACAGCCAGCACTGCCAGGTGGAGAGAATTACCTCAGTCTGACAGTGGAGCTCAGGAGGTCTGTGTGCTGTGATCTGAGGGCTTTGTTAGGATCCGCGGCTTGAGCCGGAGGGCTCAGACCCCTGTTAGGGTGAACAGGCCGCCTAACGCCAGATGAGGAGGTGGTAGAGAAGGAAGCGGAGTAGGAGGAGGAGACAACAGGAGGCAAGGTGAAACGTCCGGCAATACTTGGTGGCGGAAGGACATGCGCCAAACTGCTATCCGCCTCAGGCCCAGCTGCCACTGCATTTACCCAGTTTGCAGTTAGGGAGATATAGCGTCCCTGCCCATGCTTACTGGTCCACATATCGGTGGTTATGTGGACCTTTCCAAAGATGGCGTTGCGCAGTGCACACCTAATTTTGTCCGCCACTTGGTTGTGCAGGGCGGGGATGGCTTGCCTGGAAGAGTAGTGGCGACTGGTAACCACGTACTGTGGGACATCCACTGCCATAAGTTTTTTTTAAAGTCTCCTTCTCCACCAGACGGAATGACAGCATTTCAAAGGCCAGGAATTTTGAAAGGCTGGCATTCAGGGCATTCCTCTTTCTCTCCAGTGTTTGGGAGATGGACAGCTGAATGCTTCCATGGGACATTGTGGAGATGCTTGGTGATGGTTGCTGCCACATCCTCTGTTTGCGGGGTGGCAGGTGCCACTGTCACTCCAGAGGGGGAGGAAGAGGCCGAGACTAAAGCAGAATAGGGACCAGGAGGAGCCTGAGATCTTTTGCGGTTTTTGAGGTGTTTACTCTGCTGCAGCTCGTGCTTCGCATTTAGATGCCTGGTCATGCAGGTGGTGCTCGGGTTTAGAACTTTTATGCCTCGCTTCAGCCTCTGATAGCACAGCGTGCAAACCACTCGCGTTTTGTCATCAGCACATTGTCTTAAGAACTGCAACGCCAGGGAACTCCTTGGAGCTGGCTTTGGTATGCTCAGTGCCTGGGTGTGGTGGGCAGTAGCAGGCGTGCTGGTTAGCGGACAGTCACTCTGCTTTTGCACCCTGCTCTCTCTTTTGCTGTGTGGCTGGTGCTGTGTGACCACAACCTCTTCCTCCAAACTGCACACGTCACTTGCATGACCTTGATTCCATGTGGGGTCTAGGACCTCATCATCCTCCACATCATCTTCCACCCAGTCTTCACCTCTGCCTTCCTTGCCGGTCTGCACACTGCAGAAAGCCATAGAAGTTGGCACCTATGTTTTGTCATCATCAAAGATGTGCTGCGGTGGTCCTCCCATGTCCACATCCTTTAACATAAGTGGTTGGGCATCATTGCACTCAATCTCTTCGACTTCTAGAGCAGGGCTATGTGGATGGCCCTCGGAAACCCTGCCAGCAGAGTCATCAGAAAGCATAAGAGACTGCTGCATGACTTGGGACTCAGACTGTTTGGTTGATTTGCAAGGGGGTGAGGTGAAAGACAGAAGTCCATGGGCTGCAGGTGCCAAGTCTGCGCTTTCAGCATGGGACCGGGTGGGAGACAATGTGAAGGAACTGGAAGCACTGTCAGCCACCCAATCTACTACCGCCTCTACTTGTTCTGGCCTCACCATTCGTACACTGGTATTCGGGCCTACAAAATAACGCAGAACGTTCTGTCGCCTACGTGCAACTGGTGTTTCATTTGGGCGTGTAGCTGGCACAGATTGACCACGTCCTCTCTCTACAACAGGAGCTCCACCAACCCCAACAGCATGACGACCAGGGCCACATTCCTTATTTGATGCTCTACTCATGCTTTGAGATCACCTAATGAACTAACAGACGGATTAACTATATTATTTTCTCTGTCATGTATGCAGTTCAGGTGTACTTCACGCAATAAATGGGTATATGACGTGCATCTAACTAACAGACGGATTAACTATAGGGATGAGCAAATCCGAACTGTAAAGTTCGGGTTCGTACTGAACTTTAGGATTTTTGGACCCCAAACCCGAACATTTCTGTAAAAGTTCAGGTTTGGTGTTCGTCAATTTATTGGTGTTATTTGAAAGGCTGCAGAGCAGCCAATCAACAAGCGTTTAACTCTGTGCCCTTAGAAGCCATCACAGCCATGCCTACTAATGGGATGACTGTGATTGGCCAGTGCAGCATGTGACCCAGCCTCTATGTAAGCTGGAGTCACGTAGCGCTGCACGTCACTCTGCTCTGATTAGTGTAGGGAGAGGATGCTGCTGTGAGGGAGAGAATAGGACAGAATCTTTAATTAGAAGTGCTTATTAACTCAGCGATCTACCAAGATTTTGTTTTCTGGGTGCAGTGCACAACCTTTTTTCCCTGCCCTGAGCCCAGTGCCCCAGAAAAATAACTTTTATCTGTCGTTAGTAAAGGTGGGCGTCGGCGGCCATTTTATGCAAGTTCTGTGCATATGTGTAGCGATCAAGGGAGGAAGAGACCGCAAAGCAGGATTCAAGTACAGTACAGCAGAGGAGAAGACTGAAGGTAAACCGGCTTTATTAAAGAACCAGATGTAACTGCTGAAAAATTGGATTAACAGTATGAACAGGTTTACGCAGAATACATGAACAAGAGTTAGAATAAATGCGTTCCACAGTATACACATCAGAGTCCAGGCTACACTCAGCTAGTATACTCCAATCTAGCCCTGCTACCCAGGGGATGCTTCTACAGTGCACTGACTAAGTCCCTGACCCTATAACCTATCAGAGTTAAGCACCAGTGCCACTCACAGTTCTGCAGATTCTCCTTGATCCCATAAGATGTAGTCTGGCTCCAGGTCCGGTCGCTTGCTTATCTGTCTTTCTCTCTCTAGTTACAGCAGATGCAGATCTTCTTCAGCTCTGGCAGGAAGGATCCGGCTTGTACTGGTCTCTGACACATGGTCCACTCCTTTGTAACACCCGGTGCAGTCTCTTTCTCTGGGTCACAGCTGCAGCACTTCAGTTCAGAGTCTATCTTGGCCTGTCTCCAGCACAGCCAGCTTCTCAGGACTCCATGAGTCAGGCTCCATGTCCCATCACTAGCCTTTATTTGGCTCCTAACCTGGCAGCCATCCTCTCACAGCTCTCAGGGCACTCCCACCTCTAGCCAGGACTCAAACTCCGGGAACTTCTGGCTCGTCCTACCTCTTGTGTATCTCAGAAACAGAAAGTTCAGCGTCCTCTTTCTGAGAGCCACAGTGGCTGAAATAAGTAATTACAGTCCATGTAGCACCATATTGTAGATATGTGTGCAAAGAACAGTATTCTAGGGCTGACCCTTACATATGCATTTGTGACAGTCAAATAGAAGCTTGAACTACTGCAATTAAATTCAGGGTTTAAAAAAATCCCCTATTTTTGGCAAGACCCTACATCTGTGGATTTTGCAGCATTAGTCAGTGTGCAATTTAAGTTAGAAATTAAGCTATAATTTTCTGGGTTTTAAAAAACACCCATTTTAGGAAAAAAAACGTAATTTTGCAGTCTTTGCAGCATCTGTCATTGTGAGATACACCCTTTAGATACTGTTGTTCTATTCTGCTATAAAATAAAACATTTTTGGGCTAAGTACTTAATATTGCAGCCTTTGCTGCATCTGTGATTGTTAAAAACAAGCTTGAAAAACGTCAATAATTTTCTGTCTTTTAAAAAAACACCAATTTTTGGCAATACCCTCCATCTGGGGCCTCTGCCACATTAGTCAGTGTGCAATTTAAGCTAAAAATACAGCTATAATTTTCTGGGTTTTAAAAAACACCCATTGTGGGCAAAATACTCAATTTTACAGCCCTGCATCTGTTAGTGTGAGATACACGCTTTAGATACCGCTGTCATATTCTGTTATTAAAAAAACACCCATTTTGGGCAAAATACTTAATTTGCGGCCTTATCTTCATCTGTTAGTGTGAGATACACGCTTTAGACACTGTTGTTATATTCTGTTATTAAAAAAACACCCATTTTGGGCAAGATCCTACATTTCAGAAACATGAGGAGAGCGTCAAATAAGGGACGTGGCCCCGGTCGTGGTGCTGCTGGTGGAGCTCCTGTTGCAGGGAGAGGACGTGGTCGATCTGTGCCAGCTACATGCACAAGTGAAACACCTTCCTCAGGTGCGAGTAGGCAACAAAACCTTCAACAGTATTTGGTCGGGCCTAATGCGGCTCTATGAATGGTGAGGCCAGAACAAGTACAGGCGATAGTAGATTGGGTTGCTGACAGTGCCTCCAGTTCCTTCACATTGTCTCCCACCCAGTCTCCTGCTGAAAGATCAGAGTTTGCACCTGCAGCCGATGTCCATCTATCTTTCACCTCACTCTCTATCAAATCAGCCAAGCAGTCTGAGCCCCAAGACATGCAGCAGTCTCTTCTGCTTTTTGATGACTCTGCTAGCAGGGTTTCACAGGGCCATCCACGTATCCCTGCTCCAGAAGTGGAAGAGATTGAGTGCACCGATGCCCAACAACTTATGTTTCAAGATGAGTACATGGGAGGACCATCGCAGCACGTCTCGGATGATGACGAAACACAGGTGCCAACTGCTGTGGCTTTCTGCAGTGTGCCGACCGAGAAGGAGGGCAGGGGTGAAGACTGGGTGGAAGATGATGTGGAGGAAGATGAGGTCCTCGATCCCACATGGAATCAAGGTCATGCGAGTAAGCTGTGTAGTTCGCAGGAAGAGGCGGTAATCGCACAGAGCCATCAGCACAGCAGAAGAGGGAGCAGGGTGCAAACGCGGAGCGGCTGTCCCCTAGACAGTAAGCCTGCTTCTGCCCAGTGCCCAAAACAGCAAGGGACTGAGCACACCAAAGCCAACTCCAAGGAGTTCCCTGGTGTGGCAGTTCTTCAGGCAATGTAATGATGACAAGACACAAGTGGTTTGCATGCTGTGCAATCAGAGCCTGAAGCGAGGCATAAACGTTCTCAACCTGAGCACAACCTGCATGATCAGGCATCTAAGTAAGTGCAAAGCATGAGCTGCAGTGGAGTAGACACCTTAAAAACCAAGAAAGGTCTCTTGCTCCTCCTGCTTCCACTTCTGCTGCAGTCTCTGCCTCTTCATCCACCTCTGGAGTGACAGTGCCACCTGCCACGCCGCAAACAGAGGATCTGCCAGCAACACCACCACCTGGGTCACCAAGCATCTCCAAAATGTCCCACGCAAGCGTTCAGCTCTCCATCTCCCAAACACTGGAGCGGAAGAGGAAGTACCCCCCTACCCACCCACGATCCCTGGCCCTGAATGCCAACATTTCAAAATGACTGGCCTTTGAAATGCTGTCATTCCATCTGGTGGAGACAAGGAGTTTCTGGCGGTGGCTGTCCCACAGTACGACCAGTAAGCACAGTCAGTGGCATTATATCTCCATGACAGCACACTGGGTAAATGCAGTGGCGGCTGGGCCTGAGGCGGATAGCAGTTTGGAGCAGGTCCTTTCACCAAGAGGATTGCAGAGTGCTTCTCTTTGCCTCCTGTTGCTTCCTCCTCCTACTCTGCTTCCTCATCCTCTACCTGCTCCTCATCCAGTCAGCGCAACACCTTCAGCACCAGTTTCAGCACAGCCAGGGGTAAACGACAGCAGGCAGTTTTAAAACTTATCTGTTTGGGGGACAAACCCCACACAGCGCAGGAGCTGTGGACGGGCCTTGAACAACAGACCAATGAGTGGTTTGTGCCAATCAGCCTCAAGCCCGGGCTGGTGGTGTGCGATAATCTGCAAAATCTCATAGCAGCTCTGGGACTAGCCGGTTTGACTCACATCCCTTTCCTGGCGCATGTGCTGAATTTGGTGGTGAAGAGATTCCTTAAAAATTACCCCGATATGTCAGAGCTGCTGCATTAAGTGCGGGCCGTCTGTGCGCGCTTTCGATGTTCTGACCCTGCTGTTGCTCGCCTGTCAGCGCTGCAGCGTAACTTCAGCCTTCCCGCTCACCGCATCATATGCGACGTGCCTACAAGGTGGAACTCCACCTTGCACATGCTGACCAGACTTTGCAAGCAGCAGCAGGCGATAGTGGAGTTTCAGATGCAGCATGCACGTGCAAGTCGCTCTGCGGAACAGCACCACTTCACCACCAATGACTGGGCCTCCATGCGAGACCTGTGTTCCTTGTTGCGCTGTTTCGAGTACTCCACCAACATGGCCAGTGCCGATGACGCCGTTCTCAGCGTTACTATCCCACTTCTGACTCCTTGAAAAAACGCTCCTGGCGATGATGGAAGAGGATATGGCACAGGAGGAGGAAGAGGGATCATTTCATAGGGTTTCAGGCCAGTTATTCCCAAGTGGCTCTGAGGGTGGGTTCCTGCACCCACAAACCCAAGGTACACAATTGTCCAGCCAGTGCACAGTTCTGGAGGATTTATTTTAATTTTTTATTGAACAACGGAATAACACCGAGTTGCCCACATTCTAACTTGTGCTGATTACTGGGTGGCCACGCTACTGGATCCCCATTACAAGGACAACGTACTGTCCTTATTTCTGTCACTGGACCGTGATCGTAAGATGCGCGAGTACAAGCGCACGCAGGTAGATGCGCTGCTGGTGGCATTCCCACTTGACAGCGGGGGCACAGTGAAAGCACAAGGTGAAGGCAGAGGAACTATGTGCTATCTCAGCTCTCATCATGTCTATAATAATAAACTGGGGAGTTTCTTTAATAATCCATCAAGTTTTTTATATGAACATAGGCTGGTTGAGGAGCTGGACATTGAATATATGTATGTAGTGCAGTAAGTCTACTGTGTTGTGTGCCACTTGTGCAAGGGGTGGGAGACTAGGGGTCCTCCTTGCTCAGGAGCCCACTGGGGGATTCACCTGTACCCCTGTGGACCAGTCCGAGCCTGTTTGTACCGGATGGTGAGTGCCACGGATTCTTCTCTGCTTCTCCATATACTGCATAATCTAGTAGTAGAGCACCACCGCGCACTTCTACACTGCCCTGCCCATCCGTCACATGGAAATAAGTGGCTCTTGGATTGTTCTGCAGTAATAATGCCAGTCATTCTTCTGTGTAGACATGTAACAACATTTGCAACTAGGAATAGGAAATACAATACAAAATAACAAGGACTTTTGCATCCTTCAGGAATTATTAACCTTCGGTTTAGTTGAGGTTAAAGGGGTTATCCGATTTCTTAAAACCCCCCACATGTGCCAGGCCCCTCACTGGTAATATACTTAACCCGCTCCTGGCGCCGCTCCTGGTTCACGTACCACCACTGCCAATTCTCCCTGCACACGGATGAAAACATCTGGTGTCGGGCAGGAGCAGTCAATGGCAGACAGGGGGGAGCCTCCCTAGTGTCAACCACATTGCTAGGGAGGCTCGTCCCCGTCCCCCCTGCTATTGACTGCTCCCCCCAACACTGGATGTTTTCATCCGTGTGCAGGGAGAAACAGCAGCGGTGGTGCGGAGACAAGGAGCGGCACCGGGAACGGGGTAAGTATATTACTGGTGAGGGGCCCGGCACATGTGGGGGGGATGTTTGAGAAATTGGATAGCCCCTTTAAATAAGGAGGATTCTTCTTTACAAAAAGTTGTCACTGATGACATCATCAAGCAGAACTGCCTCTGACAGATACCAGGATGGTGGCACTGTAAGGTAAGGAGGTGCTTTGAGGGGTTTTCATATTTAGCAAACTCATTTTCACATAGACTATTAAGAAATCTGAATTCATAAATAGGGGTCACTCAATCAGGACCCTCATCTATTAGGCAGAGCAGAAGGCTGCTACTAAGATCGTCTCTCTTGCTCTCAGGAAGACTTATTATGCCCATACATTATATGGACAAACCTTTGATTTTAATAGGAACTATGCAATGCATTTCTCCTCTGGCAACACAGCAGGACAGTTGAACATTTGGTTTCCTGTTTCCCCAGAGATCACAGCTGACTGCTGGGCTCCAAACAGAAGGACCATTTAGGATCAGTCAATTGTCAGGAGACCCTTCTATCAAAGTGAACAATCCCTTTAATTACCGTGTATGTGAGCCATCTTGTCAGTGTTGCTACCAAATTTTGTGCTGTTACTTTGCATTATTATGCAGGGAGGCCCAGATGCCATATGAATGTAAAATGTTAAGACCAACAGAGGAGAGAAGAGAAGGTAATGACTGTGTAGTTGGGTAACAGGTGTCCAGAGACTCACTTTCATGGCTTCGAGAAGAGGAACACAAGAACTTTTTGTCATGTACGTAGAAATAACATTGAAAACAAAGCCAAACAAAAATTATTGAAATTAACTTTTCCATAAACCTTTAATGCTAAATGTTGCTTCTGTTCAGATGTTCCAGACTGTAAATTGAATAACTAACAAGTTGCTTATGTTCCTGCTAATTATATTCTATGAATAATGTAAAAATATATGAAAAAAGAAACAGAAGAGAAGCCAAGGCAGATGATCTGCAAACTGCAATTCCAAATGTGAGTGAAGGACTGATTTTAAGGGGACACTTCCATCAGAAAGGTGTATTTTTTAAAACTTCATAAACATAGAAACAATATTTTGTAACTTTTTTTGACAGTTTTTCTTTTCCATTTCGTAAGTGCCATGACGGTAAAATGAAATACAAAATATTGTCCTTCTGTAGTAGTCAGCACAGATAGATAAACCTCCTTTATAGATAGGTAACTCATCAGTTTACTGCTGCTGTGAGGGAAAAATGATAGCATCATGGTAGATTAGTAGAATTTGGATAACAGTATGATGAACGCTCTCTTGTTTTTTTGATAGGCCTAGATAAAGATTCCCACAGAAGAGCATTGCATTGATTATTGTAATGTGTGATGCTCTTATTGAATCAATACAAGGTAGCTCTCTGACTACACTGAGTGGTCTGAGTAAAAAAAGTCAAGTAAGGCTCTTTGCTATGTTAAAAGTCCCAACAAAGGAGGAAGTACAATGCCTTATTTTTCCTGTGGTGGCACTGCAGGGAAATGTATAATCTGCTCCCGGGGTCTCATATGCAGTGACCAACGAATCACTGCTAAAGAGTTAATTCCATGCTTAAAAGATGAATGTTGTGATTTATTGCCTAAAAACTCAAATGGTAGAGTGTTCTCTTTTTACTTGTGCACTTATGGGTAGCATATAGTTAAAACTGTCAGTCTTACTGCAGTTATCATAATGATCGGTTGGTCCCACCCCCCGGTTAGAGAGTCTTTGCTGACCAGACCTAGATTAAGGATTTGTATGTGTCAACTGCTAAAAACTAGGCCTTTTCTAGGGAACCGTCATCCCTGAGACTGAAAGCTGCCAGAGAAGCAACTGAACTGAAAGGCTACCCCTGAGAGAAAGAGAACAGACGTTATAGATGGTTTATTACAACCAAGGACTATGCTGGATAAATATAGTAAGGTAATCACTTGTTTATGATAATACACCTTACTGTATGTGAAAATGTGTTAATTGCCTTCGGCATTCACCACACTTTGAGACTGCCAGGCTATCCGGATCTAAGTTCAGGGTGTGCCCAGAGGGAAGAAAGAATGTGTCCTCCCAACGCTGCACATTCCAGGGAGCATCAGGGTGAGGACTTTTACTGTAAGAGCTACCACCACCATCATTGCCACTACCACAACCACTCTCCTCCTCTTGCTCTTCCCTCTCAAATTTGATGGGAGGTCTCCATCCCACCTCTGGGACCATAACTCACCTAAATGTATATTACAAACACATATAGGACTGGAGAGGTGGCTGAACATATGCATCGTCTTCCCTCTCAAATTTGATGGGAGGTCTCCATCCCACCTCTGGGACCAGAACTCACCTAAATGTATATTACAAACACATATAGGACTGGAGAGGTGGCTGAACATATGCATCTCCTTCCTCACCAAAGTCTGTGGGTGGTATGAAGCCAGCTGAGCCAGCTACTTTAAAATAGAGAGGCAGATGTATGTGCGACCATCTCCTCACCAATTCTTACTTGAATAGGATAATTGAAAGACCCTCAAGGAGGGTGGTGGTGAAATCCCTCTAGGCCACACTATGGTAGAGGCCTCATATGCCCGGCAAGGATGTACATGCCAGAGAAGAAGCTCATGCAGTTGCTTTGGGACCATTATATGCATGGGTTTATCATTCTCCATAAGACGCACACAATAGAGAGAGAGCTAATTAGTTTTGGGAGATGGTAAGAAGAGAGGTGTAGATGTGCAACGGGCCTTCCTTTCTCTTATAGCAGGTTGAACAAAACAGTAGAACATTTTGCCACAAGGCCCTTTAATTGGCCATTAATCGTATGGGCCTACTTCGTCATGACCACACTGATTGATATTGCGTTTAGCTTTCATATTTGCCTTTCTAAATTATAGATAAATAAGTATCTTTAGTTTTAAAATGTATTCTTCCCTAGCATATCATTATCATAAAAGGGATGTTTACGTCTTATCAAGAGAGCGAAAAGGTTACAAATCACATTTTTATTCATCCCTAAGGGCTCTAAACCAGCATCTTAAATATTTATTTTCTGCAATAACATTAAAATAAGTTCCCGCAGTAAAAATGGAAAACTTTTTTTTTTTTTTCTCAAAGTAAAGATGAGGCTAGAAATGGGGACCCAGAATACAAGAACTCTCCCTCCATTCCATATACAGCTAGTACCTAAAGATAACTTACCACCAGGAAAGACTCCCTTTTAGATTTAGGCCATGTGTAAGACACTATACAGCTCCAGTAAGCTTCCATATTTCTAGAAACATGACAAGACTGTTCAGCAAGATAAACTTTTTTGTTGGCTCCAGAGAAACAAGGCTCATCCTTGTTTCAGAAGAATCCAGGGGTAGAGCTAATTCCTTCTGTCGCTATTGGTATAGTTTTGATAGTATTAAGATAACTTGATTATAACATGGGCAAAAGGGGCAATTGCATCTCAGACACCCTGATCCTCTAATGTATGAGCACATATAGTGGTACTATTTATGTACAATATGGTATTATTACTTAGGCTATGTATAAGGGGTACTTAGTTAATTTTAGTAAAGGTACACTTACCTAGTATTGCAGTCATATGAAGGTCCGAGCCGATTACTAACTGCAAGGATGTCATTTTGCAGAGTAGGTAGAGCTATTTAAATAAAGATTTCTGATTGTTAGGCTAATTTCACCCCGTGGCTGTCCTCTCCAGCAGACTGTTCTGGCATAAAATGCCAAAATCGGCCAGACAAAAACCATTGCGTGAAGCGTTTTTTTTCCCAGCATATTTGATGGGTAGTGGCCGGATCTCTGCCAGACACCATTATAGTCAATGGGGTCCAGTGGGCAGGCAGTATCTGGCAATGCCTGGTTCAGAGAACTCCAGCGGGCTGTTGGAACAGCCTGTTAAGGAGCTCTGCCGCAAATATCAAACAAGCCTTAGTGGGAAAACCTAGACCTAAAAACTAGAACCCTAAAATTAAGATCAGACCTCTAATATTATTTAGAATCCAGATCAGACCACATAGACTGCTAGAAGGAATCAGACCCCAGACTAGACCACTAAAAAGAATACAGATTCCAGACCAGACTGCTAAAATAAATTCAGAAACGAAGACCGATAAAATTATATTAGACCCTAGACCAGACTGCCAAAATTAAATCAGAACCTAGAGCAGACTCCTACAATTAAATCAAACCCTTGAGCAGACTCCTAAAATTAAATCAGACCCTAGAACAGACTCCTAAAAATAAATCAAACCCTTGAGCAGACTCCTAAAATTAATTCAGTCCCCAAACCTTATCACTAAAATTAATCAGACCCCAGACCAGATCGCTAAAATGTAGCAGACTACTAACACGCTCCTAAAACTAATAAGATCCCAGAATGCTCCTACCATTATTTTAGACCCCAGATCAGACAAAAAAAGAATAATATGCCAATCCAAGTTCCTCTTCACTTCCAGGCACTGTTGTACACAATATTGTGACACTGGCCTGCGTCAGGACATTCTGTGGGCTGCTGCACACATCAACAGCATCAGGGTGGTCCTGGTTCAGATTCAGAATTTGAGTGGGGGTATTCATGAGTTTTCACATGAACTGCAATACCATGGCCACAAATTGCGCTGTTTTTTGAAAAACAACAGGCCCTTTATTCTTATCTATCGCAACACTTTAGATTCCTAGTAAGCAAGATTAAAAGTGGGCATGATAACCCATGTTGCTTAGACCCTTGCAATGTTGTTTGTGATCGACCCCTGTCTTTACCCCAGTGTTTTTGTCTTTACACAGCTCCTTTGGAATGCTTGTGGCTTGGATTTTAGTGGCTTGAAGCGTCTATAGCTACCAGATACAGCCAGCATATCCATCCATCATGGTGACATTTTCACGCTACCAGAGAATACTTATTCTTGTGAAGTGTCTGCCAAGAAAAAAGGGTTTATCACTGCCCCCCATGTACCAGGCTCTGACAGGGAAAGGCTAATCACGACTCTGCAGGACGTTCTGTAGGGAAAAAAGTAAATCATTACTTTCCAGGTGACTGTCTTCTGAGTAAGAGGTTTACACCACATGCCTCCAAAATTGAAAAGCAGATTATTATTGGCTTGTCTCAGTCTGTTGAGAGAGTAAGTGGTTAACTGAGGCTTTGGTACTGGGGACGTCAGCTCATTACTTGTGTAAAGCCAGTTTAAAATTCCTACACACAGTAATCATTCCCTCCCAGCACGGCAGCATATGCACTGTCTGTAAGACGTGTCTTTAATAATGAGGAAAGCCAAAGCAGTGTTGGTAATTTTCTTAATATCAAGTAAAGCCACTTCAGATGAGGCAACGCATGTAAAAATAGAAACAGGCTGAGTGCATGAACACAGTGTACGAGAAATAATATGACACCGGCATTGGTGAACTATTTAGAAGAAAAAACAAAAAATTTTATTTTTTATTTTACACTTTTTGTAGGTGGTGACATTAGTTATTTTTATCTTTTCCAGACGATCTATTAGGATTTATTTTTGAATGAATTTTTGATAAAAGTATTTTTTCCTGGTTTAGTGAGATTAGGGGGAAAAAAGCGCAGTGTGTCTGTTTTTCACATTTGTTTAGCCTATGAAGATGGTGATAGTGTCATCACCTAACTCTGGGGAGTTGTCGGCTGCTGCATTGTTTGTCCCTTAGTCCCCTTTCACACGAGCGAGTATTCGGCGTGGGTGCAATGCGTGATGCGAACGCATTGTGCCCGCACGGAATCCAGACCCCATTCATTTCAATGGAACTGTGTACTGAGACTGAGATTGACTAAGTAGAAACTGCTAATGGTGCTTGGTTAATAATCACACAACCAAGGTGGTGCCCCCTTTATTTTAGGACCTGCAGCAGGGTATATGTTGAGGTCACATTAATACTAGTGTCATCTCCCTTTTCTGTGATACAGGCTGCTACTCTTACATGGTAATGGTCACACAGATGCTAGATATCCTCCTGTGAGATGTCATTCCACGCTCTTTCAACTTAGACCAGTAGTTCAGCATGGTAGATCATTTGCACCATCCAGTCCGTGACATTCTCAATGGGGGAGAGAATATGTCTCCTTTTTTTGTAACAGTGGTTTGCATCCTCGCTTTTGTTCTAGTCCCTCTGTATCCTCACTCAACCCGCAGGCAGATTATTTTACCTCTAGACTGTGCACAGAACCTGGAAAAGGCCCAGGCAACCCAGTGTAAACATCCCAATAAGAGACGTTCCAAGGGGGTAAATTTTGTACTCTGCGATAAGGTGTGGTTGTCGACTAAGAATCTTGCATTGAAACAGTGTTCTAGGAAATTCTCTCCGTGTTTCATTGGACCATACAATATTATTGAAGTTGTTAACCCAGTGTCCTTTAGACTTAAGCTACCCGACTCCTTTCGTATTCATGATGTGTTTCATAAGTCGTTGCTTAAGAGATATGTGTCACCAGTGGTTCCGGTTAAAAAAACCTCCTCCACCTGTGGAGGTTGAAGGTCAGGAGGAATTCATCATCTCCTTTCAATACCTGTTCCACTGGAAAGGCTATGGACCCGAGGAGAGGTCTTGGGTCCCAGCTACTAAGATCCACGCCCCAAGGCTCATCAAGAAGTTTCATGATGAGCATCCTGGGAGATTTGTACCCAGGGGCTTGGGTCCGGTGGCCCCTCGTAAAAGGGGGGGGTACTGTAACGGGGCACCTAAGGCGCACTCGGTCTCCCATCAGCCGCAGACCTGCTGCTTAGCTTCGGGAGCAAGGACTGTGTTCAGCCTCGTTCCCAGGGTGGCTTTTGCTAGCTGGGAGGCTCCCTGCTCCTAGGTCTGCCTTGAGCGCCGAGCTGATCACTCGGTGCTCGACTTGTTTGTCTGTCGATCATGTGACGCTGGCCACATCACATGACCCTCACTCCCCACTATAAAGACAGGCAACCTGCTGGCTACAGGTTGCCTGTGATTTTGGTCCCTTAGGCTGTGTACTATTATTGTTATTTAGTGTACCTTTGGATTTGACCCATGATCTGCTTCCTGACACCTCTTCTGCCTGCTCCCTGAAACTTGACGCTACCTCTCGGATTTTGACCTCGGCTTGCTTTTGGATTTTTGTCTTTGCCTCTTCTCTTGTACTGACGTGACCTCCTGGACTGACCCCGGCTAGTTGACCCGCCTCGCCCTTCCATTTTTGGTGGTACCTTGCTTGTTCCACCTCTCTGTCCTCTCTAGTGCTACCTCTCATTGGCTGTCCGCTTCCCTGCTGTCTCTATCTCTTTGCTTGCGTCACCTAGGGCGGGTGGTGCAAGTAGGCAGGGACCGGGTGGCAGCGCAGGGAGTGCACCTGTGCTCTATATTTATACCCTCGACTCTACTACTTGACAGGCAGAGCTGATCAAGTTCTTCTTAGACCCTGTAGCTCTGCTCCTGCCGCAAGACACCCGGCTGTCATGTGACCGCTGAGACTAATAGAGGAAGTGGCTCGGGCTCTTCCTGCTCTCCCTTCCTGTGATTGTGAAGCATTCTCCTGCTGGCACTAGAGAAGGCAAGAGTGGTAATAAACTGCTCCTCAGGGTCCCTGCTATGTCTGACTGCCATGACCTGACCTGCTGCTGCTAGACGTACAGCGCTGGGATTAAAGGGCTGCCTGACCAATTATATATATGCTGTATGCATGGGGTATGTGCAGATAGGACATATATAGTCAGTAGGCAGTTGGGAAAGGGATAATCTTTAAAATAAGACTAGGGTTGTGGTGCCAACCACCATACAACTTGAGATATACCTCTTAAGGTGGATTTACATGGCAATGCTCGTTCCCAATAATCGGTCCGTCTCCGGGTGAAATTATTGGAGGTGAAGACACCTCAATCACTGTTCTCGGGCAGCAGATCGTGCGGTCTAAACAGCTCTCTGCTGCACAGGAGCAATGATTTTGTATGTGGACGAGCGATAGCAGCAACCATTGCTCTCCTGCATACTGTGGAGGATATTGCTTCCTTCTTGACAATCGGCTTCTCCTTGTCCAGTATAACTGCACCATTAGAAATTGGGTCAGGAGTCAGACTGCAGCTCTCACTCCCAAACCAATTTCTATGACCTCATATCTTTAGGTGCTATACAACATATCTCCTTTGCTATTGAAAATTACTAGCACTTAATTCTGCCAATAAAAATAAAATGCCAGCAAAATACTGGCTTCTTGCTGGAAATACCAGCTAGCCAGTAGTCTACCAGACAGGTAGTAACATTATTGCTAGTAGTAGGCTGGCTAGTTGTCCAATTTACATTAATCAGCCTACTTACATATAAAATAACCAAACGCCAAGTGACCACTAGCCATCCTATGACACAACAGACCAATTATATGCTTTTATACGGACCATTACTACTAGCCTGGCCAAGATCAGTGTTCTAAGTACACATACAGCGCCCACAAACTATCCCCCAGTCTTGTAATGCCCTCTACAGCATGGTTCCTATCCAGTCAAGCACTTTTCCCTCCCACACACAAGTAGCCGGGAAAGAAACTTACATGGCTTCGGCTGCAACTGTCTGTGGCCTGCCACGTGCCTGCCAGTCACCTTCCCGAATGCAAATTCTAGCCAAAAAGGAGAGGCTTTTAGGGTCTAGAGCCTTGAGCTTATCCAATCCCACTTACCGCAGTCAATAAACAAATGAGGATATAAAATCTTTTAATGACGATTTACTAATTGTTTACAGGAAATTACTGGCAATGTAACCATTCCAAATTAAATACTATTTAATATTACTATTAATATTACTGGCACCAGTCTCCCACTAGTATGTTGATGGCTTACCGGGCAGAGCAAGTATTTGTTGAACGAAAACCTGTCAGCTATCCTATGAAGCTAATTATTTTATCATATTATAACTATATCTATATTATAATATAATAATTATAATATTTTCTTACAGGTCTCTGCTGTTCAAATGTTTGGATAAATTAACGATTGGGTGTTACCAGTTGGGGTTGTGTTCCTTTGCACTGTGACCGTATTCAATCAGTGTCAGAGTGTATAGATATGCTTCATTGACAAAGGGAAAGGAAAATCTAGTAGTCGTCAGTCTCTTCAGATATTCCTTGAGGCAAGAGGAAAGACACAACATATAGTTGTGAGAAATGCTCTAGAATACTTATTTTATGCGGAATGCAGATATTCATGGCAATAGTCAGGAGAGGTGACAGGTCCTCTTTAAGAGATGAAAATGGCAAACCTATGTATTTCTATCTAGCCCTTGTGCAATAAAACATCATTCCGGTCACATACAGTAAATGATGAGAGAAATTATCACCATATAACGAGTGGAAGAGTTCTATGAATGCAGAGTACAGTACATTGCCAGCAGGCAGATAGAGAGAGCAGTTTTAATCTTAAACTCTATGAAATGAATCTCCTAACATGTCTAGCCTGCAAATCAAGGCATTCCTCGCTAGCTTCTTTACAGCATAAGAGCCGCAAGGCAATATATCAAATACAAAGGTTTGTCTTTAAAAAAAAAAAAAGAGCAGATGCATCCACCTTAACTGGTACATACTGCCCTGTCCTCCCTCTTGACGTGACCATTTTAGGAAATACTAAAATAATTCTAGACATTCTTATTTTTAGAACTTTGCATTGTGATTTTAATTTTTTTATTTTGCATTACCCTGTCATTCCTTATGAAGATGTATGAATTACTAAAGGGTTGTCCTGGTTTATATATTTTTTTTATTAATCTGTTTGTAGAATAGGAAATACACTTTTCTATTATGCATCTATTTAAAATTCTGCTCACATAATGTTGTTATACCAGTGTGATAGCCTCTGCACAACAGAACTGTCCATGGATTAGTCCTGTGTACCCCTCAGATGCCGCGTTCAAACATTATTTCGGCATTTTAATTTTAAAAGCAATTTTTTTTTTTCATACTTACCACCTCCATTTGCTCAGGACGGGCCGACTGCTACCATCTTGCTTGAAGATCTAGCGAGAAATCTCGCCGGGTGCGAGATGACGCTGTCATGCTGGGTGGCATAATGACGTCATATGTTACCACGCACGGGATTCTGGCCGAGATCTGTAATCAAGATGGTGGCGGCCGGCTCATCGCGAGCAAATGGAAGAGGTAAGTATGATTTTTTTTTTGCTTTTTACACTATTTCAGGTTAAATTGATTCACTACCATGAAGCATGAGAAAATTCGGCTTTGTGGCGGATCGAATTCATCCTGAAATTTGGATCGAAATCCACTTAATTCGATTCCATTCGCTCCTCTCTAATTCTGTGTAATGCATCCATAGGCTAACAGAATAAGAGAAAATATGGCATCAGCCATGTGACTCCTGCCATTTAACATGTCGACGGGACAATTTTTTCCATCAAGTATAATGGAACCAAACTGAACTGTTATTTGTCCCCATAGAGTTGTATTAGGACAAAGCAAAACCTTCGTTTTGCATTCCGTCCTAGAATTCCGTTACAACTCTGTCATAATGGAACCCTATAACGGAATTCATAATGTTAATGCAAACCCGCTTTAATATGAGGTACTAACTAAACAGAAAAAAACGTGGAATAATAATAATAATTATTGCATAGTAGCCAATGTCCTGCATTTGCAAGAAGAGCTCTGAGAAGTACTGGTGCACCTTATCAGTTTCAGCAAACATTTAGGTCCTCTTTAATAAAATCATATACTGTTCCTGTACAAGAGCCCATCACTGTGTGTACTGTTTCTGTACTGTGAAAGTACTGCATGCATTTTTTGCAGGATCAAATGTAAAAGTAAATTCCCCATTAAAAGTGCCCTGTCTGACCCAAAAAAAAGTACATCGACATCTTAAAAAGATTAAAATAGACAAATCGCCAGGACCAGATGGCATACACCCCCATATCCTAAGAGAATTAAGTAATGTCATAGCCAGACCCTTATTTATAATATTTAAGGACTCTATACTGACAGGGAGTGTTCCACAGGATTGGCGCATAGCAAATGTGGTGACAATATTCAAAAAGGGTCCAAAAACTGAGACTGGAAACTATAGACCTGTAAGTTTAACATCTGTCGTGGGAAAACTGTTTTAAGGTTTTCTAAGAGATGCTATCTTGGAGTACCTCAATGAAAATAAGCAAATAATGACATATCAGCATGGCTTCATGAGGGAACGGTCATGTCAAACTAATTTAATCAGTTTCTATGAGGAGGTAAGTTCTAGACTTGACAGTGCCAAATCAATGGATGTCGTATATCTGGACTTCTCCAAAGCATTTGACACTGTACCGCATGAAAGGTTAGTATATAAAATGAGAATGCTTGGACTGGGAGAAAATGTCTGTATGTGGGTAGGTAACTGGCTCAGTGATAGAAAACAGAGGATGGTTATTAATGGTACACACTCAGATTGGGTCACTGTCACTAGTAGAGTACCTTAGGGGTCAGTATTGGACACTATTCTCTTCAATATATTTATTAATGATCCTGTAGAAGGCTTGCACGGTAAAATATAAATTTTTACAGATGACACTAAACTGTGTAAAGTAATTAACAGAAGAGGACAGTATACTGCTACAGATAGATCTGGACAGATTGGAAGCATGGGTAGATAAGTGGCCGATGAGGTTTAACACTGACAAATGTAAGGTTATGCACATGGGAAAGAATAATGCAAGTCACCCGTACATACTAAATGGTAAAACACTGTGTAACACTGACATGGAAAAGGACCTAGGAATTTTAGTGAACAGCAAACTAAGCTGTAGAAACCAGTGTCAGGCAGCTGCTGCAAAGGCCAATAAGATAATGGGCTGCATCAAAAGGGGCATAGATGCCCGCGATGAGAACATAGTCCTACCACGTGAACAAGGCAGACATAGCAGAGCTGAAGAGGGTTCAGAGGGCAACTAAAGTAATAACTGGAATGGGGGGACTACAGTACCCTGAAAGATTATCAAAATTTGGGTTATTCACTTTAGAAAAAAGACGACTGAGGGGAGATCTAATAACTATGTATAAATATATCAGGGGACAGTACAGAGATCTCTCCCATCATCTATTTATACCCAGGACTGTGACTGTGACAAGGGGACATCGTCTGCGTCTGGAGGAAAGAAGGTTTGTACACAAACATAGAAAAGGATTCTATTCGGTAAGAGCAGTGAGACTATGGAACTCTCTGCATATGGGTTTGAGCACTTGAGAAACCTTGGCGCGGTGCTCGGGCTCAGACATGTCCTGCTGATAGGATATGTTTGCAAATCTCTCAATTTTAACATCAGTTTGTGGGCTATGAAGATCGCAGAGTGCACCTGTCCTTGTTGTTATTAGACTTTTTTTTGCCTTATAAACTATGTTACTATGTAGGGTTCATGCATATCCATATGTGTAAAGGTCCTACTTGTAAACGGTTCCAACATTTGCAGGTCACGATAGTCTATGCAATCATAACCTTAGGTATTAAATGTATATGCAGTTCATGCTCTACATGTTGCATACATGTTGGTAAATTCAGGAAATTTAGGCTCTGTCCTGATGACCCACTTCTGGGTGGGATTTATGTAAGCCCCACCCAATTTGGACTGGTACTTGCAAAATTTTCTGGAATAGCCTCAGAAAATTTGGGACTGCTGGAAACTATGCATACGTTAGTTGTCTTTGACCCCCTAGACGTCAAATGGACCTGATAATTCAGATGTGTGCATGTGAATCCATACAACTGCCTAGGAGCCCATAAGACAATTGGACTTTTAGGCTACTTTCACACGAGCGTTGTTTAAATCCGGCCTTCAATTCCGACACTGGAACTGCCCGACGGATCCGGAAAAACACGTGAAAACGGATTACATTTGAATCCTGATCAGGATTTTGATCACAATGAAAAAATGCATTGGAAAAAACGTGTTCAGGATTTTTGGCCGGAGGTAAAAATACAACATGCTACGGTTTTCTGAAAAGCCTGATCAGTCAAAAAGACTGAACTGAAGACATCCTGATGCATCCTGAACGGATTACTCTCCATTCAGAATGCATTAGGATAAAACTGATCAGTTCTTTTCCGGATTTGAGTCCCTAGGACGGAACTCAGCGCCGGAAAAGAAAAACGCTAGTGTGAAAGTAGCCTTAGGTAATAAGCCAGAAGATGGAAGGGCCCTGCCTATTGCCTTCATAAAGTGAACTGAAGGTTGTAGGACATCTAGGGTGTAATTGTAGAAAGTGGGAGTAGTGCTTTGTATGTTAAGGTTATGTGAGATGATGGTGACCGACAGATTGACTGTCAGAAATAATTACTACTCCCAACCTATCCACAGGTTGAGTGTGCTACTGCAGCTTGGTCCTATTCACTCTAATGAGGCAGAACTGCAATACCTGACACAACCTGTGGACATTTGTGTTGCTGTTTCTGGAAGAAAACAGCTATGCTGTCTAATCCTGAACAACCCATATTCAGTGTTAAGCCACAACCCAAACCACATCCCACTTTTATCCTGGTAGACTTGGCCAGTAGTTTTTGTTGGGAAAGGTGACAACCCTAGCTGGGTGGTAGGAAGTAGTCGGTGGCATTTAATTTACGTGATAAATCCATGTGACTGCTATGCACCTGCAATAGAAGTAGGACCCATTAATGTGATGGGACTGTATTGAGAGGGGGCCTGATAATGAACCCCTTCCTGTACTTGGCTTGACATTGTCATAGTAGCTGCCTGAGGCCACCACTAGGGGGAGCTCATTGCATACAGGTTTATATAATTCCCAGTCTTTTACCAGGTGTATAAATTGGAGATGAGCGAATGGATTCTAAGAAATCAATTTGTCTTATCAGCAGCGATTCTTCAATTGTAGAGGGATGCGCCTTCTGAAGCTTAAGCAGAGCCTGTGCCTGTGCTCTGCTAATCAGTGCAGCGGTACAGGCAAATAATTTGTCAGGGTAATTGTCCGGGACTGTTAATGTAGCGGCAGATGAGTGCTGGAGAAATCTTGCTGATGAGACGAATTGATTCATTAGAATTGATTCGCTTATCTCTAGGGTAAATCCATACGTGGATGAGTCCCTCTAGTGGTGGCTGCTTGAAACGTCTGCTTTTATTTTTGTATCTAGAGATGAGCGAATTAAAAAAAAAATTGATTCGCCGAATTTTTGGGGAAAAATGTGCTTCGATACAAATTTATTTGCAGAGAATCGCGTTAAAAAATTGCTATTTCTGGCCTGCAGAGAGCCTTTATAGGGGCCTAGAACACTGTGCCTTGCAGTAACACGCATAGGGAGTCTGCTTTGGTAGTTAAATAATACTGTGAGTCCTTATGACATGCAGATAGCAGGTGTCACACTTAGAATCACTGCAACTTTGTTTATTTGGGCAGTCACGGTGCCAAAACTGACCAAATAAATCAAGTATCAACTGAGCCTTACAGGTAGATGTTAGCCCCAGAAGAAGCGCACTCCTTTTACACCATTGCCAGCTGATTCCACATAGATGTCTACAGAACCTGTTCTATTAAACGCTTATACAAGTAGAGTCCCCCGACAGAATGGAGAGGGTGTCAGCAGTAAGTTTGTGTTGAAGTCACTGATTAATTTAAAAAACTATTTTGAAAAGTGTACATTCACTCATCAAATTTTCCCAAAAAAGGTCTTGTCCCAATAAAATTTCACCACCGAAAGGATAATGGAATTCGGTTCATACACCGAAAGGATAGTGGAATTCGGTTCATACAGAAGGAAGTGTACATTGACCCATCAAATTTTCCCAAAAAAGGGCATGTCCAAATAAAATTTCACCAACAAAAGGATAAAGGAATTCTATTCATAGAGAAGAAAGTGTACATTCATCTATCAAATTTCCTCAAAAAATGTTTTCTTTTTTTACTGAAATACACCCCTATACGCTTTCAACAGAAATAACTGCAGAAGTGAACTTAGAATATATTTTTCTTGTTGGACTGAAATACGACCCTATATGCTTTGACCTAAAAAAAATTTAGAGTGAAGTGCGTATACATTTTTCTTGTAGTACTAAAATACGCCTCTATACACTTTCACCAGAAATAACTGCTAAGATATAAGCCACTAAAAGCTTTTCAAAATAGCACTTGCAGAAGTTGCAGCCCAATAACAAATAGCTGGAATGACAGCACTGTCTAATGGCTATTTAGATCCCCAAATAACCATTGTCCTAGTGCCTTCTGGTGGCTCTCCCTGCACTAAGATGCTGTGAAATAGTTCCTCCCTATCCTTTCCCTGCACTTATAAATCGTTTTTTCTGTCTTTTTCTTCAACAATCAGGTTTTTTCTATTGCTGTCCCTAGCGCCTTCACACGTCTGTCCCTGCAATCTAAACGCTGGAAAATGTCTGACTGTAAAATTGCTGCCGTATTTATAGGGCTGTGACATCACAGGGCTGGCTGGCTGCTGATTGGCTGCATGCAGGCATGTCAATCTGGGTGATCTTGCCTTCCCAGAGTTCCTTGCCCCATGTCCTTAGTCCTCACACGTGTAGCTGCCATTTTAGGAAAAATGCGATTCGTTACCACGAAGCTCGAGGAAATTTGCATTCGTTGGGAATCAAATTTTTCCTGAAATTCTAAACGAAATCCACTTCATCAGCTTCGATTCACTTATCTCTATTTGTATCCATAACAGCAAAGTAGACATAACCAGAATGTTGTACTACATTTGGTGGTGATGGTCCGAAGGTTTCAGTTCTAAAGCTGCTTGATGCTAATCAATCACCAGGACAAGTGGAGCAATTGGAGTTAACTATGGGACCTTTTCTGCTCAACAGGCAATCTTAACACTGGGAGCTGCAGTGTAAAGCATGAGGGAGGGACAGTACTGCAGAATGAGCCACTGTTGAGACAGGAGAAGAGTAAAAGCAAAATGAAATCAACCAACATAAAAAAAAAATCCATCACCCATCTCATGTATAAATCAGATGAACACTGCTTTCATTTTTCTTGCATTTGCTCTCAGAGATCGGCAGTATTTCTGCAGTGAGACGTCTACATGTACCGTATCTTATCTGGAATAACATTTCTCCTGAAACACTTCATTGTCTGCCAGAGCAACAATACAACATCCTGCAGCTATAATAGACAGCTCTCAGAGCTGGAGGTTTCAGGATCGATTTGACCTGGCGGATAACAATTAGATCAGACAGAATATCTCTTACAGAAATGCCCTTGTCAGTTGTCAGTAGGAGAAAAAACAAGGATTTACAAAATGTAGGAGGCAGTCCATAAGGAGTACTCTAACGCTTCTGCTACAAATATCTTCAAGAACGTGACCTAAACCTATTAACCCCAGGGCCGTCTTTCATATTGATTGGACCCTGGCAAATATTTACTTGGGCCCCCTGGATCCCGCCTTCCCACACCTTAGCAGGCAATCACGCCCTCCACCACAACACACACAAAAAAAATCCACACATCTGGTAGAGTACAGTGAATGACTGTAAATACTTCCAGTTCTGGACACTCCAGCGGCTCAGGATCAGTGCTCTGGGCTCAGGCTGGAAACGGGCACCGCTATGCAGGAAGGAGACCAGGGCTCAGCTCACCCTAGCGTTAAAGTGCACCCCAGCACCCCACAGTATGCAGTATAGCACCCTATAGTATATAGCAACCCATAGTGTGCAGTATAGCACCCTATAATATACAGCACCACACAGTATGCAGTATAGCTCCCCACACTATACAGTACCCCACAGTATATAGTAGAGCAGTATAGCAGCCCACAGTATACAGCACCCCACAGTATACAACACCTCACAGTATACAGTAGAGCAGTATAGCACCTCACCGTATACAGCACCACACTATACAGTACCCCACAGTATATA
This sequence comes from Bufo gargarizans, assembly GCF_014858855.1. NCBI lineage: Eukaryota > Metazoa > Chordata > Amphibia > Anura > Bufonidae > Bufo > Bufo gargarizans. Next base: position 275,572,596 of record NC_058085.1, on the reverse strand, counting down.
GTAGAGCAGTATAGCAGCCCACAGTATACAACACCTCACAGTATACAGTAGAGCAGTATAGCACCTCACCGTATACAGCACCCCAAACTATACACGATACAGCCCCCCACAGTATACAGTACAGCAGTATAGCACTCCACAATATACAGCACCCACAGTATACAGCCCCCACAGTATACAGTACAGCAGTATAGCACTCCACAATATACAGCACCCACAGTATACAGCCCCCCACACTATACAGTACAGCAGTATAGCACTCCACAGTATACAGCACCCACAGTATACAGTATACAGCCCCCCACAGTATACAGGCCCCCACAGTATACAGCCCCCCACAGTATACAGCACCCCACTATACAGTAGTTTACAGTATATTAGCATAACAGCCCCTGTCACCTTTTTCTGATGTAATCTTCACAAAAAAAGCTCCACAGTTAAGGCAAACTTCTACAGCAACACTCCTGGTAGAAAGGACCTTGATGACCTCATAGCCATGTGACCAGTAATATTGCTAGGTTACTGGTCACATGGTGATGATGTCATCTAAGGTCCTATAGAATCACAGCTCACACAGTACGCTGCCTGGAGTGCCGGCAGGCATGGCATGGCAGCACCCCCTTTGTAGCTGACAGCCTGACACCCGGGGCAGTGGCTAGCAGGGCTCAAGAGGCAGCTGCCTTGGGCCCCCCAGGAGCAACTGGGCCCGGGGCAGCTGCCCCTTTTACCCCTTGTTAAAGACGGCCCTGATTAACCCTTTTGTTTTCTTAAGGAGCACCTGTCAGCAGGGTTGGCCCTTTTAATCCAGGCAAACTGCCTGGTAGAGTTGATCCTGCTGATTAAAATGATACCTGTCTTGTGAAAATCAACCGCGGTGTTCCCGAGCAAAAAAAAAGTTTTTATTTTGTATTCAAATAAGGGTTTCAGTGCACAAAGGGTTGGGGCCTAGCCCCTCAGTGCTCCTAAGTTTCCCCAGTGTTGGCCACATCCCTTATTGTGCAGAATCTCTCATTTGCATAACACATCTTTTTTCAAGAACACAGCAATAGGGTTCATACTGCTAAAAGGTGAGCTTTTAATTATCTGGAAGTCATCCATGCAGCTATATAAGCATCATACTGCTGTAGGTATTTTTTGTAGAGGAGGCAGAAGGTTAGTTACTAATATATCACAGCCAGCAATTTTGTGATATCGTGATTTATAGAGTTAAAGGGGCATTCTGAGAATTACATGTTGATGACCTGTCTGACTCCTAACACCCCCGTGGATCAGGTGTTTGGGTAAACACTGTGGCCTCCTTATGGTATACCAAGCACATCGCCGTACATGTAGTGTACAAGCACATTGTGTACTTATAGTATACCAAGCACATTGCCGTACATGTAGTATACCAAGCACATTGTGTACATACAGTCCTGATAAAAAGTTTAAGACCACTTGAAAAATGGCAAAAAATCCTATTTAGCATGGCTGGATCTTAACAAGGTTCCAAGTAGAGCTTCAACTTGCAACAAGAAGAACTGGGAGTGAGACAAAACATTTTTTGAGCATTCAATTTAACCACCTCCCGACCGCCTAACGCAGTGATGCGTCCTGCGGGCGGCCGGGTTATTCCTCCTTCACGCATCTACGCGTCATCTCGCGAGAGCCGAGATTTCGCTTGAACGCGCGCAGCTGAGAAGTTGATCATTCGCTGGCAGGCTGTAGATGTGATTTTTTTAACCCCAAAAAGCAATATTAGACGCTGTTTTGTTAACAGCGTCTAATATACCTCCTACCTGGACACAGCTAGCTCTGTAAGTAGCACTAATCACCACACTACACTACACTCCCCCTGTCACTTATTAACCCCTTATTAACCCCTGATCACTCCATATAGACCCCCTGTCATTGATTCATTCAGATCAATGACATTCAGACCATTCAGACGTCCGTATGTGTTTTGTGGATCCGCGGATCCGCAAAACACGGACATCGGCAATGTGCTTTCCGCATTTTCCGGATCCGCACATTGCCAGAACGATATAGAAAATGCCTTTTCTTGTCCGCAATTGCGGACAAGAATAGGACATATTCCATAGGCTCTACAAAAAACGCAGTGTTCGCCCGATCAGGCCTGAACTTGTGCGCACACTTGCGTTCAGTCCGCCCCACCGCAGTGACAGAATTTTTTTTTTATAATCACTGCAAAAACACTGTAAAATCGCTGCGGCGCTATAAAGATCACTTTTGAGGGGCATGGCGAGTTCATAGAAGATTTTTTTTTTTTGGCACAAGTTAGCGGAAATAGATTTTTTTTGTTTTTGTTTTTTCTTACACAGTCTCATATTCCACTAACTTGTGACAAAAAATAAAATCTTACATGAACTCACCATACCCCTAACGGAATCCAAATGCGTAAAAATGCCCTATGAAATCCTAAAGGTACTCATTGGAATTTGGGCCCCTTTGCCTACCTAGGCTGCAAAAAAGTGTCACACATGTGGTATCGCCATACTCAGAAGAAGTAGGGCAATGTGTTTTGGGGTGTATTTTTACATATACCTATGCTGGGTGAGAGAAATATCTCTGTAAATAGACAACTTTGTATAAAAAAATATAAAAAGTTGTCATTTACAGAGATATTTCTCTCACACAGTATGGGTATATGTAAAAATACACCCCAAAACACATTGCCCTACTTCTCCTGGGTACGGCGACACTTTTTTGCAGCCTAGGTGCGCAAAGGGGCCCAAATTCCAATGAGTACCTTTTAGGAGGGAATTTTTAGACATTTGGATTCCAGACTTCTACTCAGAAGAAGTAGGGCAAGGTGTTTTGGGGTGTATTTTTACATATACCCATACTGTGTGTCAGAAATATCTCTGTAAATGACAACTTAAAAAAAAAAATATATACTAGGTTTTCAATTTACAGAGATATTTCTATCACCCAGAATGGGTATATGTAAAAATACACCCCAAAACACATTGCCCTACCCCATTTCGGAAAGTAGACACCCCAAGGTATTCACTGAGGGGCATAGTGAGCACCTCAAGAAACATGACAGGTGCTCAGAAAGTCAGAGCTGCTTCAAAATGCGGAAATTCACATTTTTGTACCATAGTTTGTAAACGCTATAACTTTTGTGCAGACCAATAAATATACACTTATTGGATTTTTTTTTTTGCAAAGACATGTAGCACAATAAACTCGGACACAAACTTGTATAGAAATGTAATTATACTTGAACAATTGTACCAGAAAAAGTTAAAAATACACATTTTTTGAGAAAATTGCGGTCCATTTTGATTAATATCAGAAAAACTAAAAATGTCAGCAGCAATCAAATACCACCAAAAGAAAGCTGTATTTGTGAGAAGAAAAGGAGTTAAAATTCATTTGGGTGCCAAGTTGCATGACCGAGGAATAAAGCGTTAAAATTGTGAAGTGCCGATTTGTAAAAAAGGGCCTGGTCACTAGGGGGGTATAAACCTGTGGTCCTTAAGTGGTTATTGAAAACAACAAATAAACTGAAACAGGCTGTTTTTCAGCTGATCAAAAGTTTAGGACCATATGCCTTTAAAAGGCCAAATCTGTGCAAAGATGTGGATTCATTGTCATTTTCTGTCAAGTAGTCACACGTTGTGATGGCAAAGGCAAAAAAACTCTCCCTTTTTTAACGTGGTCGGGTTGTTGAACTGCATAAGCAGGGTCTCTCACAGCGCGCCATCGCTGCTGAGGTGGGACACAGTAAGACAGTCATTTGGAATTTTTAAATGATCCTGAGAGTTATGGAACAAAAAAGTAAAGTGGAAGACCCCAAAAAATTTCATCAGCACTGAGCCGGAGGATCCAATTGGCTGTCCGTCAAGACGCTGGACGATCCTAGACCAAAATTAAGGCCCTTACTGGTTCTGACTGCATCTGAGACTGAAGGGCTTCAAAAACAAAAAACTTCTTCAAAGACCTCGTCTCCTTGAACGCCATAGAACTGCTTGTTTGGACTTTGTAAGAGAGCACCAAACATGGGACATTCAAAGGTGGAAGAAAGTTTTATTCTCTGATGAGAAAAAATTTAACCTTGATGGTCCTGATGGTTTCCAACGTTACTGGCATGACAAGCAGATCCCTCCTAAGATGTTTTCTACGTGACACAGTGGAGAGGGCGCCATAATGGTCTGGGGTGCTTTTTCCTTCAGTGGAACAATGAAGCTTCAGGAAGTGCACGGGTGTCAAACGGCCGCTGGCTATGTCCAGATGTTGCAGAGAGCATTCCTCATGACTGAGGGCGCTCGTCTGTGTGGTAACGACTGGGTTTTTCAACAGGACAACGCTACAGTACACAATGCCCGCAGGACAAGGGACTTCTTCCAGGAGAATAACATCACTCTTTTGGCCCATCCTGCGTGTTCCCCTGATCAAAATCCAATTGAGAACCTTTGGGGATGGATGGCAAGGGAAGTTTACAAAAGTGGACATCAGTTCCAGACAGTTGATGGCCTTCGTGCGGCCGTCTTCACCACTTGGAGAAATGTTCCCACTCACCTCATGCAAACACTTGCATCAAGCATGTCGAAATGAATTTTGGAAGTGATAAACAATAACGGCGGAGCTACTCATTAGTTCATGTTTGGAAGATTGATTTCTGTTTTGGGGGGGTTTAGGGGATTTTTGGAGGTGTGGTCCTAATTTTTTTCTCAGCTGAAAAACAGCCTATTTCAGTTTTATTTGTTGTTTTTATTAAATTGAATGTTTAAAAAATGTTTTGTCTCACTCCCATTTCTTCTTGTTGCATGTTGAAGCTCTACTTGAAACCTTGTTAAGATCCAGCCATGCTAAATATGATTTTTTGCCATTTTTCAAGTGGTCTTAAACTTTTGATCAGGACTGTATAATATACCAAGCACATCACTGTACATATAGAATTCCAAGCACATTACCGTACATATAGTATAAAAAGCACATGTCGTACAATATAGTATACCAAGCACATCGCCTTACATACACTGAACAAAGCACATCACCATACATATAGTATTCCAAGCACATCACCATACATATAGTATTCCAAGTACATCGCAGTACATATACTATACCAAGCACATCGCCGTACATATAATATACCAAACACATCGCAGTACATACAGTTGCAAGAAAAAGTATGTGAACCCTTTGGAATTATATGGATTTCTGCACAAATTGGTCATAGAATGTGATCTGATCTTCATCTAAGTCACAACAATAGACAATCACAGTCTGCTTAAACTAATAACACACAAAAAATTAAATGTTACCATGTTTTTATTGAACACACCATGTAAACATTCACAGTGCAGGAGGAAAAAGTATGTGAACCCCTAGACTAATGACATCTCCAAGAGCTAATTGGAGTGAGGTGTCAGCCAACTGGAGTCCAATCAATGAGATGAGATTGGAGGTGTTGGTTACAGCTGCCCTGCCCTATAAAAAAACACATACCAGTTCTGGGTTTGCTTTTCACAAGAAGCATTGCCTGATGTGAATGATGCCTCACACAAAAGAGCTCTCAGAAGACCTACGATTAAGAATTGTTGACTTGCATAAAGCTGGAAAGGGTTCTAAAAGTATCTCCAAAAGCCTTACAGTTCATCAGTCCACGGTAAGACAAATTGTCTGTAAATGGAGAAAGTTCAGCATTGCTGCTACTCTCCCTAAGAGTGGTCGTCCTGTAAAGATGACTGCAAGAGCACAGCGCAGCCTGCTCAATGAGGTGAAGAAGAATCCTAGAGTGTCAGCTAAAGACTTACAAAAGTCTCTGGCATATGCTAAAATCCCTGTTAGCGAATCTACGATACGTAAAACACTAAACAAGAATGGATTTCATGGGAGGATACCACAGAGGAAGCCACTGCTGTCCCAAAAAAACATTGCTGCACGTTTACAGTTTGCACAAGAGCACCTGGATGTTCCACAGCAGTACTGGCAAAATATTCTGTGGACAGATGAAACCAAAGTTGAGTTGTTTGGAAGAAACACACAACACTATGTGTGGAGAAAAAGAGGCACAGCACACCAACATCAAAACCTCATCCAACTGTGAAGTATGGTGGTGGGGGCATCATGGTTTGGGGCTACGTTGCTGCGTGAGGGCCTGGACAGATTGCTATCATCGAAGGAAAAATGAATTCCCAAGTTTATCAAGACATTTTGCAGGAGAACTTAAGGCCATCTGTCCACCAGCTGAAGCTCAACAGAAGATAGGTGTTGCAACAGGACAACGACCCAAAGCATAGAAGTAAATCAACAACAGAATGGCTTAAACAGAAGAAAATACGCCTTCTGGAGTGGCCCAGTCAGAGTCCTGACCTCAACCCGATTCAGATGCTGTGGCATGACCTCAAGAAAGCGATTCACACCAGACATCCCAAGAATTTTGCTGAACTGAAACAGTTCTGTAAAGAGGAATGGTCAAGAATTACTCCTGACCGTTGTGCACGTCTGATCTGCAACTACAGGAAACATTTGGTTGAAGTTATTGCTGCCAAAGGAGGTTCAACCAGTTATTAAATCCAAGGGTTCACATACTTTTTCCACTTGCACTGTGAATGTTTACATGGTGTGTTCAATAAAAACATGGTAACATTTAATTCTTTGTGTTATTAGTTTAAGCAGGCTGTGATTGTCTATTGTTGTAACTTAGATGAAGATCAGATCACATTTTATGACCAATTTGTGCAGTAATCCATATCATTCCAAAGGGTTCACATACTTTTTCTTGCAACTGTATACTACTATACCAAGCACATCGCCGTACATATAATATACCAAACACATTGCCGTACATATAGTATACAGAGCACATCTCGTACATATAGTATACAGAGCACATCACCATACATCTAGTATAAAAAGCACATCACTGTACATATAATATACCAAACAGATTGCCATACATATAGTATACAGAGCACATCTCGTACATATAGTATACAAAGCACATCGCCGTGCATATAGTATACCAAGCACATCGCCGTACATATAGTATACCAAGCACATCACCGTACATATAGTATTCCAAGCACATCACCATACATATAGTATTCCAAGCACATCACCATACATATAGTATTCCAAGTACATCACCATACATATAGTATTCCAAGCACATCACCATACATATAGTATTCCAAGCACATCACCATGCATATAGTATACCAATCACATCACCGTACATATAGTATTCCAAGCACATCACCTTACATATAGTATAAAACATGGAGACTGAGGACACAACATGGAGTCCTAACCCTCACATATGCTTAGTGCTCCTCCCCTGTTATTGTTTAGATATCTGACTTTGGCTTGGTTCCTGATTAACTTCTTGTTTAGTGATTTGGCTTCTTCTGGCTCTCCTGGTTTTTACTCTGGCTAGCTGAGTACTCTTCTGCTTCCGTTTAGGTTATGTCGTATGGTCTTCTACCTGTGAGTGTAGACCGGTTTTCTGTTATCTTACTTTGTAGCAAGTCTCATTGGACTCATGTTAGCATGTAGTAACTACCTGATTAATTCATAATGGTGGCATTGGCGTAACTTACAGACACCATTGCCACCACACCATTATGAATAAATTGTGTAAGTTACTCTGATGATTGTCTTTATATAAACTATTGGGGTCATTTATCAAACTAGTGTAAAGTAGAACTGGCTTACCGTAGTTGCCCATAGCAAACAATCAGATTCCACCTTTTAATTTTCCAATGGAGCTTTCAAAAATAAAAGGTGGAACCTGATTGGTTGCTATGAGCAACTAAGCCAGTTCTACTTTACACCAGTTTGGTTATACCTATTGGGCGTGTTTCACTACTATGTTTGTATTTTATTGTTTCTTATTGACTGTATGCTCTTATTAACAGCATTTAGAGACCATTAAAAAAATTGCTTTACAGCACCCCCATGGACCATAGACACAATAGTCAGGAGGGGACCTCATTAACCTCTATGGGAGAGTTTTCTGGGCATACTCTGTGACCTCTGCAAAGGTCATTGTACAAGGAAAGAATAGATAAACTCTGACTATCACATATTATGAATCCTATGTTATCTACAGTATATAGAGCTGATATCTGTCATTTTAATTCTGCCTGTTATGATAAGCAAAGTGTTCTGCCCAGCAGGGTTTGAATTTAATTCTTTTTCACGTCTGTTTTAGTTTGGCTATTTCTGTAGTGGTTAATGTGGTAATAGCACTATCTAGAGGTGTTAAATTGTATTGCACCTTGTTTTTCTTGTTTCAAAGACTGCTGTATTGTGGGTGGTGCAAAGCATTGGGGGAAGGCAAAGCATCCTGGGAGAGAGAAGTCTCCAGGACACAGTACAGAGCTGTTCTCTTGCATATCTCCTTCTTAAACTCATCTATCCTGGTAAAATCATATCTGGTGAGAGATATATCTTTGTTTCAGGGACATCATGTTATGCAGAGCTGTTTAGTTAGTTATAATTGTCTCAGGGAAGTTGTTAATTCTGTTAGCTAGACATGTATTCCTATGTATAAGCAGCCATTTTACCATGTGCTTCAGTGTTATGCAAATGTTACAGTACATGCTATAAATTATTTATGTTATTTGTATTCTTATAGTTTTACCACTCAAATACTCCTGTTTTGCCAATAAACAACTTAGACTACAAAGAACAGTCCTCTTATTTGGAATACAGAAATGGTTAATACTGAATGTCAGACTGCACACTGTATGAACGTGTATGAAGACAGAACACAAAGAAATGCAGTAAAGTCACCTGTATAGACCAAAAGGTGGCTCCCATTATGAGGCTTAGGCCTGTTTCAGACTGGCGTTAGGAGATCCTGCAGGCTGTTCCGGCAGGGGACAGCCTGCCTGATCTCTCTGCATTATGCTGGAGACAAACGCATTGCCATCAGGCCCCATTCTTTATAATAGAGGCAGCAGTATTTGTCTGGCTGCTTCTCGGCATGTTTGCCGGGTAGTGATGAACTACAGGGGCAATATTCGCGAAATATTCGTGAATATTTGGTAGAATATTTGTCATATATTCACGAATTCAAGATTATTTTCTTGATTGTGAAAAATCGGCAATGTAATATTCGCGTAATGAGTGCGCAATACAGGTGTAGGTCACTATAGCTTTATATGCAGATAGAGTGCCCCTATATATTTGCGATTGCGAAATCGGCACTAATGATGTGAATATTTTTGCGCAATACGTGCAACTTCACATTTTAACAGCTCTGACTTCTTATTAGTGATTGGTGCACTAAGTATTGTTGTGAACTTGTGACATCACAGCACTATGTATGTATGTATGTATGTAGCATACATACATACAGCACTATGTATGTAGCATGTATGTATGGACAGCAGAACCTATCAGCTACACTATATTACTATCTAACCTACACTGACTATCTCCCACTAACTATCTGTATTATATATATATATATATATATATATACTGTATATATACACTCACCTAAAGAATTATTAGGAACACCATACCAATACGGTGTTTGACCCCATTTTGCCTTCAGAACTGCCTTAATTCTACATGGCATTGTTTCAACAAGGTGCTGATAGCATTCTTTAGAAATGTTGGCCCATATTGATAGGATAGCATCTTGCAGTTGATGGAGATTTGAGGGATGCACATCCAGGGCACGAAGCTCCCGTTCCACCACATCCCAAAGATGCTCTATTGGGTTGAGATCTGGTGAATCTGGGGGCCATTTTAGTACAGTGAACTCATTGTCATGATCAAGAAACCATTTTTCCAGTCTTCGACAGTCCAATTTTGGTGAGCTTGTGCAAATTGTAGCCTCTTTTTACTATTTGTAGCGGAGATGAGTGGTACCCAGTGGGGTCTTCTGCTGTTGTAGCCTATCCGCCTCAAGGTTGTGCGTGTTGTGGCTTCACAAATGCTTTGCTGCATACCTCGGTTGTAATGAGTGGTTATTTCAGTCAACGTTGCTCTTCTATCAGCTTGAATCAGTCGGCCCATTCTCCTCTGACCTCTAGCATCAACAAGGCATTTTCGCCCACAGGACTGCCGCATACTGGATGTTTTTCCCATTTCACACCATTCTTTGTAAACCCTAGAAATGGTTGTGCGTGGAAATCCCAGTAACTGAGCAGATTGTGAAATACTCAGACCGGCCCGTCTGGCACCAACAACCATGCCACGCTCAAAATTGCTTAAATCACCTTTCTTTCCCATTCTGACATTCAGTTTGGAGTTCAGGAGATTGTCTTGACCAGGACCACAACCCTACATGCATTGAAGCAACTGCCATGTGATTGGTTGACTAGATAATTGCATTAATGAGAAATAGAACAGGTGTTCCTAATAATTCTTTAGGTGAGTGTATATATATAGACTAACTAACTAACTATCTAATGTAATGACACAGGAAAGCAGAGAGCACAGCAATAACACTGCTGTCTCTCTCAGATCTGCAAAATACTGCATACAAGGGCTGCTGGGGAGGTTATTATATAGTAAGGGGTAGGCAACTTTCCTAATGGTTGCTAGGGATGTTGCTAAACTCAGACAAAGATATTGCTGCCTTCTCATTTGCCCACAAGCAAGAAAAGAGGTTACTGATGGAAAAAAAAAATCTAGAATATTCAAAATATATTCTAAATACTCGTGAATACTCGAAGTGTCGATATTCACAATTAATATTTGCTATTCGAATATTCGCGCCCAAAACTATTGCCGGGTTGCAGCTGCATCGCTACCAATCACCGTTATAGTAAGTGGGGCCGGCGGTTGTCCGGTAGTTAGTTAATGATGCTTATGTGAAACTAGTCTTAGTGGCCAGTCCAAAAACTGCATGATTGTATGTTGTTTGTTCAAATATAGATATTGACATAAAAAATTAAAACTAACATCACCAAAAATTATTAAAATGGTTTTTAACATAAAATCATGGTTTAAACCCTTAACGCCCAGTGCCGTACATGTACGGCACAACTGGATGTGACTTAACGCCCAGCGCCATACATGTACTGATCCGCGGCAGGGGTCTGGCAGTCACTGATAGCCGGACCCGTGCTGTATGTGCCAGCATTAACTCCTGCACGGCCGCGGTCAGCGCTGACCACGGCACGTGCGATGTCTGTGCAGGTAGGAAGCAGCCATTGCGTCCCCACGCTGCTGTGACGGGGACCCGATGGCAGGGAAGGCAGATTCCGGGAGAGCCTGTGAGATCCAACCCCCTGGATCTCACAGGCAGGAAGCTGTAAGTGTATTACAGTGAGTAATACACTTACAGCCAATGCATTACAATACAGAAGTATTGTGATGCATTGTAAAGGGTATCAGACCCCCAAAAGTTGAAGTCCCAGAGTGGGACAAAAAAATAAAGTGAAAAAAGTAAAAAAATAAATAAAAAGTTAAAAAAAAAAATTGTTTCAAGTAAAAAAAAATGCGCCTTTTTCCCGGAATAAAGTAAAAAAAATATATTTTATAATAGGGAAAAAAAGAAAAGTAGACATATTAGGTATGGCCGTGTCCGTATCGACCGACTCTATTAAAATATCACATGATCTAACCCCTCAGGTGAAAACAAAAATAAATAAATATAAAATCTGTGCTAAAAAAAAACATGTTTTTGTTACCTTACATCACTAAAAGTGCAACACCAAGTGATCAAAACGGCATATGCCCCCCAAAATAGTACCAATCTAACCATCACCTCATACCGCAAAAAATGCGCCCATACCTAAGACAATCGCCCAAAAAAACTATGGCTCTCAGACTATGGAGACACTAAAATATGATTTTTTTTGTTTCAAAAATGCTTCTATTGTGTTAAATGTAAAAAAAATTAAAAAAGTAGACATATTTGGTATCGCCACATTCGTACCAACCTGCTCTATAAAAATACTACGTGACTTAACCCCTCGGGTAAACACCGTAAAAAATAAAATAAAAACGGTGTAAAAAAAGCAATTTTTTTGTCACCTTACATCACAAAAAGTGTAATAGCAAGAAATCAAGAAGTCATATGCACCCCAAAATCGTGCCAATCAAACCATCATCTCATCCCGCAAAAATAAAACCCTACCTTAGGCAATCGCCCAAAAACTGAAAAAACTATGGCTCTCCGACTATGGAGACACTAAAACATGATTTTTTTTGTTTAAAAAATTATATCATTGTGTAAAGCTTACATAAATAAAAAAAGTATACATATTAGGTATTTCCACGTCTGGAATGACCGGCTCTATAAAAATATCACATAACCTAACCCCTCAGGTGAACACCATAAAAAATAAAAACAGTGTCAAAAAAGCCATTTTTTGTCACCTTACATCACAAAAAGTGTAATACCAAGTGATCAAAAAGTCATACGCACCCCAAAATAGTACCATCATCTCATCCCACAAAAAATTATATTCTACCTAAAACGATTGCCCCCAAAAATAAAAAAAAATAGGGCTCTCAGAATATGGAGACACTGAAAGATGATTTTTTTTTAAATAAAAAAATGCTGTTATTGTGTAAAACATAAATAAAAAATAAAGTGTATGTATTAAGTATCACCGCGTCCATAACAACCTGCTCTATAAAAATACCACATGATCTAACCTGTTAGATGAACATTGTAAATAGCAAAAAACTGCAATTTTTTGTTATCTTGCCTCACAAAAAGTGTTATATAGAGCAACCAAAAATGAAATGTACCCTAAAATAGAACCAACAAAACTGCCACCTTTTCCTGTAGTTTCCAAAATTGTTTATGCTCTAGGGGTGCATCAGGGGGTCTTCAAATGTGACATGGCAGCTTAAAATTATCCCAGTGAAATCTGACTTCCAAAAACCATATGGCGCTCCTTTCCTTCTGCGCAATGCCGTGTGCCCGTATAGCAGTTTACGACCACATATAAGGTGTTTCTGTAAACTACAGAATCTGGGCAATAAATATTGAGTTTTGTTTGGCTGTTAATCCTTGCTTTGTTAGTGAAAAAAATTGATTATAATAAAAAAGTCTGCAAAAAAAGTGAAATTCTGAAATTTCATCTCCATTTTCCATTAATTCTTGTGGAACACCTAAAGGCTTAACAAAGTTTGTAAAATCTGTTTTGAATACCTTGAGGGGTATAGTTTCTAAAATGTTTGGGGTTGTTTCTATTATATAAGCCTCACAAAGTGACTTCAGACCTGAACTGGTCCTCAAAAAGTGGGTTTTGGAAATTTTCTGAAAAGGTTCAAGATTTGCTTCTAAAATTCTAAGCCTTCTAACGTTCCCCAAAAATAAAATGGCACTCACAAAATGATCCAAACATGAAGTAGACATATGGGGAATGTAAAGTAGTAACTATTTTTGAAGTTATCACCATCTATTATAAAAGTATCTTTGGTAAATTTGGTATTTTTTATAAATAAAAATGATTATTTTTTTAACCTAATTTTACCACTGTCATGAAGTACAATATGCGTTGCGTGAAATAGGGCACAATATAGAGCTTGCTGCGTTTTTTCACGCAACGCACCAGTGATGCGTGAAAATCACTGCTCATGTACACAGCCCCATTGAAGTGAATGGGTCCGTATTCAGTGTGCGTGCAATGCGTTGACCTCACGCATTGCACCTGCACGGAATTCTCACTCATGTGAAAGGGGCCTTAGAGATACAGAGCAATTTAACAGCATGGTTGGTTTACAGGATCTTCACCTCCCTAAGCATCAGGCCCAGGTTCAACCATGGATTCTCTTCACTGCTAACAGGGGCATACTCAGATCTTACAGGGTCTTATATCAAAAGTTAGTATGGAAATACCCCCCCCCCCCCCCCCCTCCCTCCCTGCCCCAGCCAGGCACCACAGAACGTAAAGCTCAACTCCTCAGATTTCTGACCAAACTAAAAAAAAATTATCTACCGTATGTGGAAGATTTTTTTTAAATTAAAAGTCAGAACAAGTGCAGCATAAATATGGCACTCATTCTGAATTCCATTTTGCTCATTGTATTTACATCAGACAACTGGTCATAAATACATTGATAAATCTTCTGCTCTGAAATCCTATTCTCTTTCACCTAGGGAATTATACAATTATGCAATTATAAAACTGGGTCCCTGCAGCCACTACTAAAGGGAGATCGGTGCATAGCCATTTATACGGTTATCATTTAAATCAATGGAATCTATGAAAAACCTCTATGCACTGCGCTCTCCCTGGAGGAAAAAAAAAGAAGTTCAGTACGAGGCCCCTTAGCAATTGACCTGGCTTCACCTTGGACACAGCCTGTCCAGTGTCATGCTACAGCATCTATATGTGTGAACACTGTCCTCTACCATCAGGGCATAAGAAATAATCATGGCAAAAATTTCCACCTTGACCACTTTCAGCTACATTTTTAGAAAAGCTTATGACTGATCTCTTTAATGCACAAGGCTAAAGCTCACATTGTTACATATGTTACAGTGCAGGTATATTGCATGTAGTGATGTCACAGTACATGTAATAGTGGAATGTGCACTTTGAGGTCACAGTAATGGTGTAGTGCACACATCATTGTCACAATATTGGTATAATACATATAGTGACGTCAAAGCACAGGGATAATCTACTGAGGTTACAACATTAAAATTATGCAGTAATGTCACATGCAAGTATAATACACATATGATGTCACATTATAGGAATAATTTAGTGATGTCACAGCACAAAAAAACATTTCAAAAAGTAATGGAACACTGATGGAAAATGCAAACAACAGAAGTAACCATGAGACTCCACAGTAAAATTTTGAATGGAATCATATCACATTTTCTATGTCCCTTTATAAACATTTTCCCACTAACTGCATCTTGAGTCTAAGTGCGTCCCCTTAGTCGTTAAGCCCCATAGCAGCTGCTATACCTGCTACCCTGCTAGTTACGTCCATGTTTGCCATCTGGGCATCCACTGCTTAAAAGTACAGCTCATACAAATACAGTGCTTGTAATCTAAAGTTTATGGCCAGCTTCAGTCGTAGAAAACTTATTCAGTCAATAAAATCAAATCCAGTCTCTGCGGAGGCTTCCAGCTTATAGATGCGAGATGTTCTCCTACTGCAGATGTTGTCAGACCTCTGTGTTCTGCTCCATTAATTCAAACATTGTATTTCCCAGCAAAAGGATTTAGCCATTGTCCTGTAACAGAATAAACACGCTCTTAACTCTTCCTAATCAGAACATACATTACCAGTCTACAGTTTCATAGAGTCGGCTGCTGATTGTTTTCATTTTGCAAATCAACCATCACAAGGTGGAGTTTAGAATATTAATGACCCTGTGCAAAAAGGTTTAACTCACAATCACAATGATGGAGAGAAAGTAGGAGGGCACAATGAGAAGATGAGATAACATTGATAACAGTGGACCTTCTGAGATAAGGAACTACCCAATTAAGATGGCCTGCCATATTCCGGGAGTATATTTATGTTGGAGGATACAGCTCCTGAACCCTCTGCTGGGTCATTTGCCTCTTAGAGACACATCACAGCTGAAGCAAGTCATTGGCTGCAGCAGTGCAAATGACCCTGTCTGTGTAGGAGGTTTACATGGAAGGACCAGAAGCGCAGTGACAGTGACTGATGGGGCTGGAACTGAGTAGCACAGAGAAGGTAAGTATACTTCACAGGTCCTGCTTTTGGATAAAAAAGAAAAGAAACATGTGGACATGTGGGTTCGGGTCCGTGTCCCGGACACCCCAAATTTCGGTACGAACCCGAACTATACAGTTCGCTAATCCCTATCATTGAGTACATTACCCAGATGCAAGATTGAATAGAGACAGTGTTGCTTCTTGTTAGGGAGCATATTGAGGCAGCTCAGCGATCCCAGAGTCGGGTCTATAATCGGCAGGCTTGGGTCCGGATCTTTAACCCAGATGATTGGCTTTTGGTTCTGGTGCTGACCGTGGACAGTAAGTTCCTGGCTAGGTGGCAGGGGCCCTACGAGATACTCGAAAAAATTGGAGATGTAAACTACAAGGTATACCAGCCAGGGCGACGAAAGCCGGAGCAGGTTTACCATGTGACTTTACTCAAACCGTGGCCGGGTTTTCTTGGAGAAAGGGTACCGGCCCCTCTGTCCGATGCAAGACAGGCGGCTGCCACAGTAAAAATTGCTGACAGCCTCTCCTCTAAACAGACTCAGGAGGCCAGGGGGTTCGTTAGTTGGAACTAACCTCCCTGGACGCACTTCCATAATCTAGCATGTCATTGTCACTAATCCTCAGTCAAAAGTCCAATTAAAACCATACCAGGCTCAACGACAAGCCATATCGGAGGAGGTGCAGCTAGACGTCATTGAGGAATCAAAAAGTGAGTGGGCCAGTCCTATAGGATTGATACCCAAGCCGGACGGGATGTTGCGGTTTTGTAACGACTTTCAAAAACGTAACTAGGTCTCCAAATTCGATGCATATCCCATGCGCTGGGTGGATGAGCTCATCGTGAGGTTATGACAAGCACTGTATTCTTATGTTTTGGACCTTACAAAAGGGTACTGGCAGGTGCCCTTAATGGAGGCTGCCAAAGAGAAAACTGCCTTCATCACTGTATCAATATATGGTCTTACCCTTTGGTCTGCATGGCACCCCAGCCACTTTTCAGCGACTAATGGACATTGTACTTCGTCCACATCGTCGGTACACTTCGACTTACCTGGACAATATTGTCATCCACAGTATCGACTGGGAAAGTCACCTACCCAAAGTGCAGGCTGTAGTGGACTCCCTTCGGAAAGCTGGCCTAAACGCTAACCCAAAATAATGTGCGATAGGGTTAGAAGAGACTAAGTACCTGGGGTATGTAATTGGGCCTGGAGTCATCAAACCGCAAAAGTCCGGGTTCGGGTTCGGTGTTCGGCGCTTTCTTGGCGCTTTTTGAAAGGCTGCAAAGCAGCCAATCAACAAGTGTCATACTACTTGTCCCTACTATTGGCATGGCTGTGATTGGCCAGTGCAGCATGTGACCCAGCCTCTATTTAAGCTGGAGTCACGTAGCGCCGCACGTCACTCTGCTCTGATCAGTGTAGGGAGAGGATGCAGCTGCTGCTGTTAGGGCGAGATTAGGCAGTGATTTGCTCAGCAAAAACACTTAATGAAGTGATCGATCTACAGCTTTGGATCAATCAACTGCTGCTATTTAATTGCTCACTGTTTTTAGGCTGCCCAGAGCTTTTTTCTGGGGTGATCGGCGGCCATTTTGTGTCTTGTGGTGCGCCAGCACAAGCTGCCACCAAATACATTTAACCATCAATATGGTGTTTTTTTTTTTTTTTTTGCTATATCCTACATCAGGTGCTTGGCTTTGCTTGCTATTTTATTGAGGGGGTGAAATACAATTGCCAAAATAGCAGTACCCTAAATCTGGTGTTTCAGCTGTGGCAAGCCAATTGTAATACTGTCTGCTGTCTGGCAAAGGATATATTTTTTTCTGGGTTGAAATACAATTCCCAAATTAGCAATTCCCTAAATCAGTGGTTTCTGCTGTATCAGGCTAACTTTAAATCTATCCAAAAAAGGGTATATTAGATTGAAGGTGCAGATAGGGTCATCCTCAGTAACTTCACGCGCTACGGTGCATTTCAAGCCTAATTCTGTCCGTAAAAGGGATACCTGTCATCCAGCGCCTAAATAATAGGCCTACAATTTATATTCAGCTAAATCTGTTGCTACTGCTGTGGCTGGTCAATTTATTTAATGTCCGCCAAAGCACAGTTTTTATTCTGGGTTGAAATACAATTCCCGTCTTAACAATTCCCTAAATCAGTGGTTTATGCTGTATCAGGCCAACTTTAAATCTATCCATAAAAGGGTATATTAGATTGAAGGTGCGGATAGGGTCATCCTCAATAACTTCACACGCTACCGTGCATTTCCAAGTCTAATTCTGTCCGTAAAAGGGATACCTGTCATCCAGGGCCTAAATACTAGGCCTACAATTTATATTCAGCTAAATCTGTCATTACTGCTGTGCCTGTATTAGTGTAATATGGTACCTAAATAGATAGCCAGATAGTGTTAGGTGTCTGTAAAAAAAGGCCTGAATTTGAATTTAATACATTGGGCCAAATAATTTTTTTCTTATCGTGGTGAACGGTAACAATGAGGAAAACATCTAGTAAGGGACGCGGACGCGGACATGGTCGTGGTGGTGTTAGTGGACCCTCTGGTGCTGGGAGAGGACGTGGCCGTTCAGCCACAGCCATACGTCCTAGTGAACCAACTACCTCAGGTCCCAGTAGCCGCCAGAATTTACAGCGATATTTGGTTGGGCCCAATGCCGTTCTAAGGATGGTAAGCCCTGAGCAGGTACAGGCATTAGTCAATTGGGTGGCCGACAGTGGATCCAGCATGTTCACATTATCTCCCACCCAGTCTTCTGCAGAAAGCGCACAGATGGCGCCTGAAAACCAAGCCCATCAGTCTGTCACATCACCCCCAGGTATATCAGGGAAACTGTCTGAGCCTCAAGTTATGCAGCAGTCTCTTATGCTGTTTGAAGACTCTGCTGGCACGGTTTCCCAAGGGCATCCACCTAGCCCTTCACCAGCGGTGGAAGACATAGAATGCACTGACGCACAACCACTTATGTTTCCTGATGATGAGGACATGGGAATACCACCTCAGCATGTCTCTGATGATGACGAAACACAGGTTCCAACTGCTGCGTCTTTCTGCAGTGTGCAGACTGAACAAGAGGTCAGGGAGGAAGACTGGGTGGAAGACGATGCAGGGGATGATGAGGTCCTAGACCCCACATGGAATGAAGGTCGTGCCACTGACTTTCAGAGTTCGGAGGAAGAGGCAGTGGTGAGACCGAGCCAACAGCGTAGCAAAAGAGGGAGCAGTGGGCAAAAGCAGAACACCCGCCACCAAGAGACTCTGCCTGCTACTGACCGCTGCCATCTGGGACCGATCACCCCAAAGGCAGCTTCAAGGAGTTCCCTGGCATGGCACTACTTCAAACAATGTGCTGACGACAAGACCCGAGTGGTTTGCACGCTGTGCCATCGGAGCCTGAAGCGAGGCATTAACGTTCTAAACCTTAGCACAACCTGCATGACCAGGCACCTGCATGCAAAGCATGAACTGCAGTGGAGTAAACACCTTAAAAAAAGGAACTCACTCAGGCTACCCCTGCTACCTCTTCTGCTGCTGCCGCCTCGGCCTCTTCTGCTGCTGCCGCCTCGGCCTCTTCCTCTCCTCCATTCTGAAACTCATATGTTTGGGGGACAGGCCCCACACCGCACAGGAGTTGTGGCGGGGTATAGAACAACAGACCGACGAGTGGTTGCTGCCGGTGAGCCTCAAGCCCGGCCTGGTGGTGTGCGATAATGGGCAAAATCTCGTTGCAGCTCTGGGACTAGCCAGTTTGACGCACATCCCTTGCCTGGCGCATGTGCTGAATTTGGTGGTGCAGAAGTTCATTCACAACTACCCCGACATGTCAGAGCTGCTGCATAAAGTGCGGGCCGTCTGTTCGCGCTTCCGGCGTTCACATCCTGCCGCTGCTCGCCTGTCTGCGCTACAGCGTAACTTCGGGCTTCCCGCTCACCGCCTCATATGCGACATGCCCACCAGGTGGAACTCCACCTTGCACATGCTGGACAGACTGTGCGAGCAGCAGCAGGCCATAGTGGAGTTTCAGCTGCAGCACGCATGGGTCAGTCGCACTGCGGAACAGCACCACTTCACCACCAATGACTGGGCCTCCATGCGAGACCTGTGTGCCCTGTTGCGCTGTTTCGAGTACTCCACCAATATGGCCAGTGGCGATGACGCCGTTATCAGCGTTACAATACCACTTCTATGTCTCCTTGAGAAAAAACTTAGGGCGATGATGGAAGAGGAGGTGGCCCAGGAGGAGGAGGAAGAGGGATCATTTTTAGCACTTTCAGGCCAGTCTCTTCGAAATGACTCAGAGGGAGTTTTTTTGCAACAGCAGAGGCCAGGTACAAATGTGGCCAGCCAGAACCCACTACTGGGAGGAGGACGAGGATGAGGAGGAGGTGGAGGAGAATGAGGATGAAGCATGTTCACAGCGGGTTGGGAACCCAACGCAGCTCGGGCCCATCACTGGTGTGTGGCTGGGGAGAAACGCAGGACGATGACGATACGCCTCCCAGAGAGGACAGCTTGTCCTTATCTATGGGCAGCCTGGCACACATGAGCGACTACATGCTGCAGTGCCTGCGCAACGACAGCAGAGTTGCCTACATTTGAAAGTGTGCGGACTACTGGGTTGCCACACTGCTGGATCCATGGTACAAAGACAATGTGCCCACCTTACTTCCTGCACTGGAGCGTGATAGGAAGATGCGCGAGTACAAGCGCACATTGGTAGACGAGCTACTGAGAGCATTCCCAAATGTCACAGGGGAACAAGTGGAAGCCCAAGGCGAAGGCAGAGGAGGAGCAAGAGGTCGCCAACGCAGCTGTGTCACGGCCAGCTCCTCTGAGGGCAGGGTTAGCATGGCAGAGATGTGGAAAAGTTTTGTCAACTGCACCACCACATGATACGGAACGTGTTAGCAGGAGGCAACATTTCACTAACATGGTGGAACAGTACGTGTGCACACCCCTCCACGTACTGACTGATGATTCGGCCCCATTCAACTTCTGGGTCTCTAAATTGTCCACGTGGCCAGAGCTAGCCTTTTATGCCTTGGAGGTGATGGCCTGCCCGGCGGCCAGCGTTTTGTCTGAACGTGTATTCAGCACGGCAGGGGGCGTCATTACAGACAAACGCAGCCGCCTGTCTACAGCCAATGTGGACAAGCTGACGTTCATAAAAATAAACAAGGCATGGATCCCACAGGACCTGTCCATCCCTTGTGCAGATTAGACATTTATAACTACCTCCCCTTAACCATATATTATTGTACTCCAGGGCACTTCCTCATTCAATCCTCTTTTTATTTTCATTTTACCATTATATTGCGGGGCAACCCAAAGGGCCTAAATATGGCCTGTTCCAGTGGTGGGTGACGTGAAGCCTGATTCTCTGCTATGACATGAAGCCTGATTCTCTGCCTTGACATGAAGCCTGATTCTCTGCTATGACTTGAAGCCTGATTCTCTGCTATGGGACCTCTCTCCTCTGTCTGCGTGCCGGGGCCTAAAAATATCTGATAGTGGCCTGTTCCAGAGTTGGGTGACATGAAGCATGATTCTCTGCTATGACATGAAGCCTGAATCTCTGCTATGGGACCTCTGTCCTCTGTCTGGGTGCCGGGGCCTAAAAATATCTGACAGCGGCCTGTTCCAGTGTTGGGTGACATGAAGCCTGATTCTCTGCTATGACATGAAGCCTGATTCTCTGCTATGGAACCTCTCTCCTCTGTCTGGGTGCCGGTGCCTAAATATCTGACAAAGGCCTGTTCCAGTGTTGGGTGACATGAAGCTTGATTCTCTGCTATGACATGAAGCCTGATTCTCTGCTATGGGACCTCTCTCCTCTGCCTGGGTGCCGGGGCCTAAATATCTGACAATGGCCTGTTCCAGTGGTTGGTGACGTGAAGCCTAATTCTCTGCTATGACAGGAAGCCTGATTCTCTACTATGACTTGAAGCCTGATTCTCTGCTATGACTTGAAGCCTGATTCTCTGCTATGACATGAAGCCTGATTCTCTGCTATGGGACCTCTCTCCTCTGTCTGGGTGCTGGGGCCTAAAAATATCTGACAGTGGCCTGTTCCAGTGTTGGGTGACATGAAGCCTGATTCTTTGCTATGACATGAAGCCTGATTCTCTGCTATGGAACCTCTCTCCTCTGTCTGGGTGCCGGGGCCAAAAATATCTGACAGTGGCCTGTTCCAGTGTTGGGTGACATGAAGCCTGATTCTCTGCTATGACATAAAGCCTGATTCTCTGCTATGGGACCTCTCTCCTCTGTCTGGGTGCCGGGGCCTAAATATCTGACAATGGCCTGTTCCAGTTTTGGGTGACGTGAAGCCTCGTTCTCTGCTATGACATGAAGCCTGATTCCCTGCTATGGGACCACTCTCCTCTGTCTGGGTGTCGGGGCCTAAATATCTGACAATGGCCTGTTCCAGTGTTGGGTGACGTGAAGCCTGATTCTCTGCTATGACATGAAGCCTGAATCTCTGCTATGGGACTTCTCTCCTCTGTCTGGGTGCCGGGGCCTGAAAATATCTGACAGTGGCCTGTTCCAGTGTTGGGTGACATGAAGCCTGATTCTCTGCTATGACATGAAGCCTGATTCTCTGCTATGAGACCTCTCTCCTCTGTCTGGGTGCCGGGGCCTAATTATCTGACAATGGCCTGTTCCAGATTTGGGTGACATGAAGCCTGATTCTCTGCTATGACATGAAGCCTGATTATCTGCTATGGGACCTCTCTCCTCTGTCTGGGTGCTGGGGCCTAAATATCTGACAATGGCCTGTTCCAGTGGTGGGTGACGTGAAGCCTGATTCTCTGCTATGACATGAAGCCTGATTCTCTGCCTTGACATGAAGCCTGATTCTCTGCTATGACTTGAAGCCTGATTCTCTGCTATGGGACCTCTCTCCTCTGTCTGCGTGCCGGGGCCTAAAAATATCTGATAGTGGCCTGTTCCAGAGTTGGGTGACATGAAGCATGATTCTCTGCTATGACATGAAGCCTGAATCTCTGCTATGGGACCTCTGTCCTCTGTCTGGGTGCCGGGGCCTAAAAATACCTGGCAGTGGCCTGTTCCAGTGTTGGGTGACATGAAGCCTGATTCTCTGCTATGACATGAAGCCTGATTCTCTGCTATGGAACCTCTCTCCTCTGTCTGGGTGCCGGTGCCTAAATATCTGACAAAGGCCTGTTCCAGTGTTGGGTGACATGAAGCCTGATTCTCTGCTATGACATGAAGCCTGATTCTCTGCTATGGGACCTCTCTCCTCTGCCTGGGTGCCGGGGCCTAAATATCTGACAATGGCCTGTTCCAGTGGTTGGTGACGTGAAGCCTAATTCTCTGCTATGACAGGAAGCCTGATTCTCTGCTATGACTTGAAGCCTGATTCTCTGCTATGACTTGAAGCCTGATTCTCTGCTATGACATGAAGCCTGATTCTCTGCTATGGGACCTCTCTCCTCTGTCTGGGTGCTGGGGCCTAAAAATATCTGACAGTGGCCTGTTCCAGTGTTGGGTGACATGAAGCCTGATTCTTTGCTATGACATGAAGCCTGATTCTCTGCTATGGGACCTCTCTCCTCTGTCTGGGTGCCGGTGCCAAAAATATCTGACAGTGGCCTGTTCCAGTGTTGGGTGACATGAAGCCTGATTCTCTGCTATGACATAAAGCCTGATTCTCTGCTATGGGACCTCTCTCCTCTGTCTGGGTGCCGGGGCCTAAATATCTGACAATGGCCTGTTCCAGTTTTGGGTGACGTGAAGCCTCGTTCTCTGCTATGACATGAAGCCTGATTCCCTGCTATGGGACCACTCTCCTCTGTCTGGGTGCCGGGGCCTAAATATCTGACAATGGCCTGTTCCAGTGTTGGGTGACGTGAAGCCTGATTCTCTGCTATGACATGAAGCCTGAATCTCTGCTATGGGACCTCTCTCCTCTGTCTGGGTGCCGGGGCCTGAAAATATCTGACAGTGGCCTGTTCCAGTGTTGGGTGACATGAAGCCTGATTCTCTGCTATGACATGAAGCCTGATTCTCTGCTATGAGACCTCTCTCCTCTGTCTGGGTGCCGGGGCCTAATTATCTGACAATGGCCTGTTCCAGATTTGGGTGACGTGAAGCCTGATTCTCTGCTATGACATGAAGCCTGATTATCTGCTATGGGACCTCTCTCCTCTGTCTGGGTGCTGGGGCCTAAATATCTGACAATGGCCTGTTCCAGTGGTGGGTGACGTGAAGCCTAATTCTCTGCTATGACATGAAGCCTGATTCTCTGCTATGACTTGAAGCCTGATTCTCTGCTATGACATGAAGCCTGATTCTCTGCTATGGGACCTCTCTCCTCTGTCTGGGTGACGGGGCCTAAAAATATCTGACAGTGGCCTGTTCCAGTGTTGGGTGACATGAAGCCTGCTTCTCTGCTATGACATGAAGCCTGAATCTCTGCTATGGGACCTCTCTCCTCTGTCTGGGTGCCAAGGCCTAAATATCTGACAATGGCCTGTTCCAGTGTTGGGTGACGTGAA